>NW_028248143.1:0-137886 GCF_964263255.1 Lissotriton vulgaris | reverse complement strand
TTTCAAACTCAGAGGATACAAAAGTTAAATACAACTGCATCTTAAAAGTAGTTAGTAGTAGTAGAAAGCTTTATTCGATTTTAAAACAGATTAAAACCATGAAAGCAACAAACATAGTATACAATTTCATAGACAGTTGTTAAAATACAGTTAAAAGTATTATTAAACTATTAATTACATTGACAGAATAAAGTCTTACATAACTACAATTTCTAGATAGGAATTTGGATTTGATTTCTAGCAAAGAATTTGTTCTATAGTTAAAAATGTGTACGATTCCAGACATGAATACAGTGCACACTTCAATATTAAGCCATGAGATTTTGTACCACACAGAGACTACAATTGATTGTATTTGCAGCGAATTTTCAAGCAGATTTTAAGGAACATTGCTATGCTTTTTGCATTTGATACTGAATCAATGTATTGTAATGCCAAAAGGACGGGGCGGCATCTGCGCAGGCCCTGTGATCGCAGTAATGGAATGATCCAGCGCTTGTGTGGTGATTTGTAAAATGTACAAAACAGTAATACATGAATAGTAGTCTGTGGGGAAATACCATCACAATGACATTGGATATTTGTATTAGACCAGTCTTGTCTCTTTGGGAATGTAACCATACAGAAAAATATATTGAGCCTGAATCGTGTCAACAAATATTTTTCATAACTGGTCAGACAAAAGATGAGATACTGTTGTATGCCCTGAGTACATTGAATTGTTAAGATATGTCGATTTGACACTTTATGAATTTCTTGGGCTATACGTAATTCCCTTAAATGTGACAAGCAAAGCATCCTCAAGGTCTTTCTTGGAATAGTAGTTAAAATGGAACGTTCATTAAAATAAATAGAAAGATCCAAATCATTAAGAAAATTATGTACAAAGGACAGCCATGGAATATCTGACCAGTTATCTAGGCCCAAACAGTCTAAAATTAGCCCTTGTGTTAGAGTACATTACTCCGTGGTCCAAAGAAGGTGCCACAGTAATATTGGCTGAATTGTAATATAATCAGCAATGTAATCTATGCCCAATTCGATATGACAGGCAAACGTTGGAGTGCATTTTGGGATGGCCAAGAAATAACAAATGAATTTGTTCTCTACCCTCTGTAACGTATCCACGAGTACATAACCTCATACCCCAGCACCGTATACAGCTACGCTTTGACTCTTTGCATTGTATATTTGTATGAGTTCTGTTGGGGGGGGCTTCCCTATTTTGCGGGCAAAGCCAATAAGGGCAGAAGTAGCTCTCAAAAACAGGAGATGCCTGCTAAGTATGACCGGTTTCCAAGAAGAGCTGTTATCAAATAGGTTTTCTGCACCTAAAATTAGACTTTAAAAACACTGAAACAGATAAAATTACAAATTCCTCCCCAAGGGATTGCATGGCTATGAATGCAGGACGGCATTGTCGCAGGCCTAGTGTTCTAAGCAGCGCGAGAATCCATCTTTTCCAATGGACTTTATGTGCTGACAAATCGTCGCATGGGCAATTAGACAGCTGCCTAGACCAATCATTAATTTCTGGAAAACTAAGCAACCTATGTAAATGCCCATCCTGAAACGTGTTAATAAAAATCTTTCAAACTCAGAGGATACAAAAGTTAAATACAACTGCATCTTAAAAGTAGTTAGTAGTAGTAGAAAGCTTTATTCGATTTTAAAACAGATTAAAATCATGAAAGCAACAAACATAGTATACAATTTCATAGACAGTTGTTAAAATACAGTTAAAAGTATTATTAAACTATTAATTACATTGACAGAATAAAGTCTTACATAACTATAATTTCTAGATAGGAATTTGGATTTGATTTCTAGCAAAGAATTTGTTCTATAGTTATAAATGTGTACGATTCCAGACATGAATACAGTGCACACTTTAATATTAAGCCATGAGATTTTGTACCACACAGAGGCTACAATTGATTGTATTTGCAGCGAATTTTCAAGCAGATTTTAAGGAACATTGCTATGCTTTTTGCATTTGATACTGAATCAAGGTATTGTAATGCCAAAAGGACGGGGCGGCATCTGCGCAGGCCCTGTGATCGCAGTAATGGAATGATCCAGCGCTTGTGTGGTGATTTGTAAAATTTACAAAACAGTAATACATGAATAGTAGTCTGTGGGGAAATACCATCACAATGACATTGGATATTTGTATTAGACCAGTCTTGTCTCTTTGGGAATGTAACCATACAGAAAAATATATTGAGCCTGAATTGTGTCAACAAATATTTTTCATAACTGGTCAGACAAAAGATGAGATACTGTTGTATGCCCTGAGTACATTGAATTGTTAAGATATGTCGATTTGACACTTTATGAATTTCTTGGGCTATACGTAATTCCCTTAAATGTGACAAGCAAAGCGTCCTCAAGGTCTTTCTTGGAATAGTAGTTAAAATGGAACGTTCATTAAAATAAATAGAAAGATCCAAATCATTAAGAAAATTATGTACAAAGGACAGCCATGGAATATCTGACCAGTTATCTAGGCCCAAACAGTCTAAAATTAGCCCTTGTGTTAGAGTACATTACTCCGTGGTCCAAAGAAGGTGCCACAGTAATATTGGCTGAATTGTAATATAATCAGCAATGTAATCTATGCCCAATTCGATATGACAGGCAAACGTTGGAGTGCATTTTGGGATGGCCAACAAATAACAAATGAATTTGTTCTCTACCCTCTGTAACATATCCACGAGTACATAACCTCATACCCCAGCACCGTATACAGCTATGCTTTGACTCTTTGCATTGTATATTTGTATGAGTTCTGTTGGGGGGGGCTTCCCTATTTTGCGGGCAAAGCCAATAAGGGCAGAAGTAGCTCTCAAAAACAGGAGATGCCAGCTAAGTATGACCGGTTTCCAAGAAGAGCTGTTATCAAATAGGATACCTAAGTATGGATATGTTTTGGTGCAGTCCAGATTTGCTGCGTCAATATATATCGATTTTTTCTTAGCTGTCTTTTTACCAAAGTGTATGACAAAGGTTTTTTTGATATTGACCATTAGACCCAGAGAGGTCATAAATTTACAGTAAGAGTTTAGCTGATTTTGAAGTTGTAATGGGGTGCGCGCCATAATCACTGCGTCGTCCTCGTAAAGTAACACGGGAATGGGACGGCGGGCGATTGCTGGCAGGTTCTGACTCCCCTCTAACATGGCCTTCTCAAGTCCGTTAGTATAAAGATTGAATAAGAAGGGAGCCAGGACACACCCCTGTCTGACTCCCTTAGTAACTGCAAAAGGGGGGTAAGCTCACCATTTACCCCAAATCTCCCCCTGGCCGATGCTTCCGAATACAACTTGCGTAGAAAGGATATTATCGGGGGATCTACGCCCAGGTCAGTTAAAATTGACCACAACCTTGAGTGAGAAACACAATCAAAGGCTGCGGTCAAGTCAACATAGACTAGATGGAGATTACCTTTCTTAGCCTGGGTGTATTTCCCAATAAGTAGCGAGAGATTCAGCGCCTGCTCCACAGTGCCCAGACCCTCCCGGAACCCGTATTGCAGGTCTGTCATGATGTTGTTGTCCTCAGACCAGGCCCGCAGTCTGTCTAAGATCAGACAGCCGGCAACTTTACCGACAGAGTCCAGGAGTGAGATGGGCCTGTAGCATGCAAGGTTGTTGCGATCACCCTCCTTAAATATGGGCAACAATATTGAGCTTGACCAGGATTTTATAAATCCCCCTTTTAGGGCTGCTTCAATTACTCGGGTCAGCACTGGCGTCCAGAGTTCCTGAGTATGAGTGTATATATCCAGGGGTACGCCATCCAGCCCGGGGGTTTTACCAGACTTTGAAGATGTCAGAGCATTAATTACTTCATCATGGCTAAAGGATAATGCAATGGGATAGGGTGATGTGTATATGATAGTTTCCTCTCCACTTTCTTTTGGATGGGCACCTTCTGCTGAAAATATTTTTGAAAAATGAGAGACCCATCCCTCGGCTGTACTAGCTACTTCAATGCTGGGTCTGGTGTGCCCATCGTTCAGGAGGGGTGACTTAACCACTTTCCAAAACAATACACTATCCTTTCTATAGCAGCTCTCATGGAGCTTCTCCCACAGAGCTTTTTTCCTTTCTTTCCTACATTCTTTTCTGGCCAAGTTTTAACTCTTTCTCAGCTTCCGAACTTCTGGTTGGTCCCTCACAGGTTTGCATAGGGCCTTTTTTAAATTTGAAAGGACCTTACGACAGTCAGAATTAAACCACCCCTTCTCATGTGGGGAATTCTGTTTTTGTTTTCGTTGCAGCTCTTTACTAATTGCCTTGGTAATATTTATAAAACTAATCAAAATCTGTTCTGCCTGGGTATCCGGATTTAGGCAGGTTTCTAACATAGAAAAGGCTCCGGTGATGACCGCGGTTGTAATGGTATCCAGATCTACTTTGGACTATTTAACCGAGTAGCCATTAATATTATCTATACTTATGGCCTTTTGGGTTAGTAATCCATGGATACCAATTGTATTGCGTGCGGTTTGCAGTGAAATAGTAACACTATTGGGGAAGTGGTCGCTACTGATGTCATCTCCAGTTAAAAATGACAGCAACTCATCCTTCATTGGTTTGGAGGTCAGAATAAAGTCTATTATGCTGTTACAGCCCCTACCGTGATAGGTGGGAGAGAAATCAATTGGCGGTTCAACTAATTCATTTGCAAATCCCAGTCCTAGGGAAAAAAACTTTTCGTTTAGAATGTTCCCAGGACTAGAGTGTGCAAAATGTGTCAGAGGTCTCCTTCCCTCATCTACAAAACCACAACTTGAATTGTTATACTCTTTACATAAAGTAATATTAAAATCACCACCCCAGATCAAATTTAAAGACAAAGAGGAACGTTTATTATGATGCTCATCCAGAACAAGGGTTAACCTTTTTATGGCTATCCGAAAGTCAGGTAATGACAGGTTGTTGTGAAAATGTACTAAGAGATATGTGTGCCCTTGGTTCACTGTGAGTTTAAGTATCTGATAATTCTCTTCAGTTGATATTTCTACAATATCCTTGAATGAGAGAATGTTGGATACATGTACCGACAGACCACCCTTGGGTCTGCCACAGGAAGAAGGACATGCGCTTGAGTTATACAACCTGTACCCCTGTAGGTGGATAGCAGTTACCGACCAAGTTTCCTGGCAGCATATTATATTATAGTTTCTAATTTTTTCTAGCCAGTTGATTTGATCAGCTTTGGGGCGCAAGCCTGCTATATTCCAGAATGTAATGGAGAGAGTCTGAAAGCTAGATAATAGAGCCTTGGGGGAAGAATGTGGCTTGATCGAATGGGTTTGAATTTCTGCAAATTGGTCCTGCGACACCGATGAAGGGTCTTCTGGAGAATTCCAAGTCCCTACAGTCAGGATACTATTATCCAGGGACTTATTTCGAAGGTCACTAGAGGACAAGAAGCTGCCGCAATTATCCACCAATAATGGTACATTATTATCTACCGTCAGGCTATCTGGGGGGCACGGATTAAAATTATCTAAAGGAGTTGGAATAGTTCTCAGTCATTCTATATTGTCTATTCCTGACAGAATATTAAATCGATTTTGGGTGGGAATCAGGAATAGTCTGGTAGGCAATTGGTGGTTAAAATTATATTCCTGCCTTAGAGAATTATTCCATAATGGGAGATAGTGATTACCTGGAGGCTTATGGTAATCATTTTGAAAATGGAGTGGAGGTCTATAGTAGTCAGTCTGGAATAAGGATAGGGATCTGGGGCGGACATCCTGATATCGAAATAGAGAACTAAAGTATTCATCTCGATAATTTAAGTGGGGCCTAAAGCAATCTACCTCACGCCGGATTACAGGTCTAGTATGCTCATCATGATGATAAAATGGCAGCCTAGAATTGTTAGAGGGGCTTATCAGATTTCTAGGGTAAAAGTAGGTCAAATCACGGGCTGTGATTGCATTGCTGTCCTCATGGGGAAACCAATCTAAGATGTAACTAACTGCCCTAGTATCTCTAAAGTTTATTATAATGATATCCCCTGTGATGTTCTTTATACTAGGACCTAGCCAGGAAAGACGTCTGGCGTGTAGAATTTCACCGTTCACATTAGGAGGAAGTGGTCGGTTCTTCCTAAGCCAGAATATGACTTTGTTTTTTAATTGTATTTGGTTCTCATTTTTACCATCTTCCAAAGCCGGGACTCCAGTGAAGACTACCACAAGAGGGGCTGCTTCAGGGGGTAGATCTACTTTGAACCTCTTGAAAAAGGATGGCCTTACAGAGTCTTCCATTTCGTTAGTTTTATGGGGATTTCCTGGGGAATTAGTTTTTTCTTGAGGGTTAGATTTTTCTCCCACCTGTTCCACTTTGTCGCTGTTTATTGCCTTTTGCAGGGATGTTTTGGTGGATGTAGGTTTAGAGGATTTCGGATTTATTTGATTTGTAGTTTTAGTTTTGGTTTTGGCCACCAATTGACCAATGACGTTTAGGAGTGTAACAGTGCTAATGGGTACTGATGATGGTGCTGGGGTTATCTTAATTCCTTCTTTGATTACATCGATTGCCTGTTCTAGGTTCTCCAGCTGTTGGGCTATTTTTTGTAACCTTGCTACTAAGGGCAATATGAATGATCTAATTAGTTTTTCTATCTTTTCCTTTAAATCAATGCTAGAAGGATCAATCAAAGGGTCAATCAAAGGGAGAGGTGAGTCAGTTGCTGATACTGATGGTGTAGGAACATTCGTTGATGGGCTCTTGGATTTGGGAGAGTCAATAGTGCTGATCTTATTTGGCTGTGGTCTACTCCCCCCCTTCTCCGTCTTTTAGGCGGAGGGCCTTGTGGTCGTAAGTTTTTAGAGGGTTTATTACGTTTTTTATCAGGCTACCCTGGTGGACTGGAGACCTATATAGGACATGCAACAAGTTAAGAACCCTTTTTGCATGTTCATCACCATTGTTTGCAGAATTTTATTGCTTGTTTTTAGACTTTGCACTCAGGGGCACTGCTATTCACTGATCAGTGTATGTGTTTGAACCCCTAAAACATACCTAAACTTACTAACTCTTGATTGGCTTATTAAAAAAAAAATGGAAAGTTAAATGCCACCTTTGGACTACACCACCTATTGTGCTATCCCCTACAATGCAGTGAAAACAAGGCTTCAGGCCCACCCTGTTTAGCCTGACAGCAACAGCTGGAGCCCTTACACAGACTTGTAAAAAAAAACTATTGGCTGGTTGGAAATCCTGATTTCTAATAATAAATACGTTAGCCGTAAGTACACCTATAAGCTCCCATGGGTAGGGTGCATAATATTTAAGAATGGGACAAGTGGGACATCAGAAATGGCATAGTAGTGACTAGGCCCAAAATGATTTTGTCACTAGTCAGGCTGTAAATGGCATGTAGGAAAAGTCAAAGTATAGTTTATACATGTTAATCTATAACTTTTGACCTGTACCAAATAAAGACGCCGGGGCAAATTTACAAGCCCCTTGCACCACCAGTGTGTCACTTTTTGTGACTGGAGGCCAATTTCACTTTTCTATATTTACAAGGAGATCCAAAGCCTTCCTGTGTGACATTTTCTCCTCCCCTATAAATGTGGTCTCTTCACACGCCACACTTTGCGTGGAAGGGGCGTTCCATGGGTGTTGCTGTGGGTGCTTCCACACAACACCCATGGAACGAGACACATTCCCAGATTCATGAGGAATTGTAATTCAGGAAATGTGTGTCAATACTACGCCTGCCCAGGGGAGGCGTAGCGAGATGCAATGAGGAGAAATGCATTCCTGCATAAAAACAATCTCCCCATGACGCAGGCATCCTTGCACCATGGTGCAAATGTTAAATGTGAATATCTAACTATAATATCCCTATAACCTTTAATCTTTCTTAAGTAAAAATGTAAAAACAAGTATGACTTTTTATAGGCAAATTTTAGTTTCTATTTTTCAATGTGTTTATCCGAGGTTATATTAGGGTGAGAGGAGGTCTGCCACTCTTTCACAAGGATGATGTCATCAGTGATGTCATCAGTGGTGTCATTTGAGATGTCATCAGTGATGTCATGAGTGATGTCACTGACCATGTCATGAGTGATGTAATATGTGACATCATCAGTAGTGCATTGCGGGCGAGCAAGTTATAGTTAGCTGAACTAGCTATAACGGAGGAATTTCAATGGTTTTGTATGAGAGAAATGTCCAGCTAACTATAACATGGGTGAAACCTATGGTTTTTTCAGTGAATTTCTAAGGTTTTTTAAATGCTTATTCCTAACTATAACGGGGCTGAAACCTATGTTTTTTTTGGTGAATTTATAAGGTTTTTTAAAAGCTAATTCCTAACTATAACGTGCCTAAAACCTATGGTTTTTCAGTGAATTTCAAAGGTTTTTTAAATTCTAATTCCTAACTATAACGTGCCTGAAACCTATGGTTTTTTCAGTGAATTTCTAAGGTTTTGTAAATGATAATTTTAAAATATACTAATTATTATATTTCTTTCTTTTTATAGTAATTTACTACATTTTTATTATAAATACTTATATTTATTTTATTTTTAAAGTTACATTTCATATTTTTAATGTAAAATAATAACAAAGGTAAATTCAAAAAGAATACACTGTTAATGAAACTGCCTGAGTGAATTTGTAAGTGTTTGTTAGAGGCAGATTTACAATACCCTTGTGCCCTTTTTTTACACCACCATTGCATCACTTTTCTGATGAAGCGGTGGTGCATAAGATGCGCCATGGTATGTGGTATTTAGAATGTGACGTATCTAGGAGGTGCGTCACATTGTAAATCCCTGTACCAGAAGGAGACATTGCTACATGGGGATGGAGGGTGTTCCGGCACAGGAACACCTCCTAAAAGTGGCTGACTGAATTCTACAAGATTTCACGTTGTTACTTTTGGGCTCATGCTGTGTCAAAACCCTGCACTACCTTGAAGCCGGTGTAAGGATTGAGACAGCAGTCTGAGAATAGGGCCCCCAGAGCATTGCTGGAGATACGTTGCACTTGCAACATAACTCAAACAATGCACCACCTTTACAGCACAGATACATATATGTGCCATTTTTGTCCTATGGTACACTGCATCGTAAATACGGCATATCCATGGTGGTGGCGTCACGGAGCACAATAACTGACATATTCCTGGGGATATGCCAGTTATTGTATATGTGCCCATTAGTGTTTTAATATAGTGAATAGATTACTACATACCGATGAATGAGTCACTGCACAACTAAAACAACAGTGACAGAGTGTTTGGTGTAAGTGTAAGGATACAAACTGGTAAATTGAACGTATAAAAGACAAATTTGCAAGTACATACAAGACTGCATACATCGTCTATAAGGGTTTGAATCAGTCTATGCCCTAAGGCCTATTTTAATGCATGAGTACTTAGGTAGTGAGTGGATGATTACAGTTCTGCAAGGAAAGAACCTGATTGAATTTATAACAACCTCAGTTTTACCACAGTATACATATAAACACATACTGCTGAATGGCTCACTACAATATTGAAACAGTAGTGTGAGAATGTTTGCTGGAAGTATAAAGATACACATTGAGGAATTAAACGTATAAAACATAAGTTTGCTGGTGCATAGAACAGTGCATGCACTGTCGATAGAGGTTTGAAACAGCCTATAGACTAAGGCCTCTTTTAATCCATGAGTATCTAGATACTGACTGGATCATTACTCTTCTGCAAAGAAAGTTCCTCACTAAATTTACTACAGCTTCAGTTTTACCATGGTAAAATGGAAAAGAACATACTGCTGACTGGCTCACTACAATACTAAAACAGCAGTGTCAGTGTGTTTGCAGGAAGTCTAAGGATACAGATTGGGGAATTGAAGGCATAAAACACAAGTTTGCAGGTGCATACATGACAGCATGTATACTCCATATGGATTTTAAGAAATCCATACCCTCAGACCCACTTTGCATATTTTAAATCAATACAAACATTTAAAGAAAATATAACTGAATCTATAAGTGCTTCACTTCTAGTACAATAAATACATTAGTAAATAGTGCTCAAACTTTTATTATTTTTAGACAATACATTTATTCTAATAACATCTCATAATTTAATACACATTCCAATAGAAGTTCATCAGATATGTCATTCAGATCAATTCCCTCGTTAGCAGTTTCTGAATTAATTTGTTCTAAACTTTCCACATAATTTAAGGCTTCCAGAAAATCTCCATCGAAGCTTTCATCTTCGAAATCACACCTCCCGTCTCCATCACTAATTTCCCCTTTTTCCCTGTCATTGCCTATGACAGATACGATTAGTTCTTCAATTATACTCAAAGTAATATCCAAAATCTCCTGAGTATGAGGCTGTTCTCTTTCCATAATTTTTCCTCTAGGTTCTTGCTCCTTGTATAAAAATATAAACAGTTAATGTTATCACTTTTCGTAATATATAATACAAAACTACCGTTTTCACCTATTTTGGCCTACAAAAAATACTGTTATCTAATAACATTCCATTATTTGAGTTTTAGTCCTTTGCAAAATTATACAACTATAATTACTTATAAGGATATCCTGTTCTTAGCTTTTCTTAAATTTTGAGAGCAGTCACTCATTATGACTATAGGAAAAGACTCAGGCTGTTATAGTAAAATACACTACTAAAAAATGTAGAATATGTCTATTCACCTTACCATTTCCAAAATAGTAAATGTGTTTTACTAAAATGGAAAAGATAGTATTCATTCTCCAGAATAACACTGTGTATCTGTGTATATTTAGACATCATTATCACACTACTTTGTGAATACTTCATGTGTTTACTCTATCTCTATTCCTCATCTATAACTTAGTCTAACCCTACTAATTACCTACCCCTTCCAATTTCGAACTAGCCTCTCCTCTAGTATTTATCTGCAACCTTGTAGCTTACGGTTCTTTATTTTTCTCACTGCTTATAACCTATAACTACGTAACATTCATTAACCTAGGCCTCTCAGTTTATTGTCTAATTTTCATATTATTAATTTCCTTGTGTTCTTCTACTAACTTTTCTTTATGCAGTTGCTTGTTACCTATTCTGTCAATCCTTCAATATCTTGTGTTTTTTATTAATGTTCCTTCTTAATTCAAAAGTCTTTCTACTATTCCTTACTCAATGTGTTCTTTTCCCTTAAGACCTAGCGTATCACAAATTTTATCGTTTCTTGTTATAAGTTAGAGAAAATACATTGACTGAGTACATTCAATATTGTCTATAATGACAGGTAAGTTTACTTACTCACTAACTTGTCAAACAATGTTCTTTAACTCTCACAGAAATATTTTCACTTTCTCTTCACGAATGTCTAAGGAGCAATTGAAAATGGGTCTGAACTCCGGAAGGTCTTGGGTGAAGTGCGCACTCGTTAGTGAGCGCGCGCCTCACCAAGGATTCCCCACAACTCTGTGGTAAATGACTAGACCGCAACGGCGTCTTTCAGCCGAAGCCCGTGGAGGGAGTTGCGATGGGGCAAGCAGGGGGGGTGGGGAAGGGGCAGGGTGAGGGGTGATAAACAACGGAATCTGGATGATTGCAGGTAAGTAAACAATTACCTTAAAAAAACGAATTTCGGGCCATATTATCAACAAAATGCAATAGATTATCGCTGCTTTTATCGGAAGGAAAACTGCCGATAAAGCGGCGATAAAGGGCTTGATAATAGGCCCTTGGGAATTCCCATAACATCCCAAGTTAACACCAGAACCTGGGCTGCTATGGGAATTTCCAAGGCCCTAATATCAAGCCCATTATTGCCGCTTTATCGTCAGTTTCATGCCGATAAAAGCGGCGATAATGTATCGCCTTTTGTTGATAACATGCCCCTTCGTTCCGTGCCCTGCATTGCATTTTGAGATGCAGGGCGCAGGATACGAAATTCATTTTATTAATTTAATTGTTTTCTTACCTGCAATCATCCTGATTCTGCTGTTTATAACCCCCCACCCTGCCCCTGCCCCGCCCCACCTGCCTACCCCACCACAACTCGCTCCACGGGCCGCGGCTGAGTCAGTTACTTGTACTTACCTTAAGCATAATAAATAATAAAAAAATTATATATTATAAAATCATCACCTGTGGAAGATACAAAAAAACACAATTACAATATATATTTTACAACACAAAATAATTTGTAAAACATTTCATTTGCCTTTTTTGCTGTTCTCAGAATATATTGAATTTTACTGCAAACAGTGAGTTCAATAGTACTCATCACATAACAGCGGGCAAAAAAAAGACAATCCATAAGGATATCTTTAAAAAACCCAGTCAACATTCTCAATAACAATATAAAAAATAGAAATAAAACATATCTTAAATGTTTTTTCTAAGAGCAATTTCTTACGTAAATATGAAACATCTCAAACAATCATAAAATAACAAAACATTATGATTAATTTTCTTACACTGTAAATAATGTTACTTACAAATATATGCTGACAAAATACACAGCAAAACTCCTTACTGGTTTCACACACTTTTCCTTCCGGCCAAATAGTATGCATCAAGTCCTTTGTTTGGAAGTTGTTGAATAGTAATCCTGAACATCCGCCTCCCAGCCTTCTGATCCAAAATCACCGACATCATCTAGGCGCCCCCCAGGACTTATCCATCAGTCCGACGCTGTTCAACATCTACATGGCCACTCTAACACAAGTAGCCCACCATCACAACTTCAACAACATCTCCTACACAAAGAACACCAACCTCATCCTCTTCCTCACGAAGAAGCCACATACCACCAAAAGCAACCTCCATGACACAATAAAGGACGTCACTAACTACATAAAGAGCAGCACTGTAAACACAAACTGGCACAAGATGAAGGTACTCATCCTCAGACCCACCCCCTCAGCCTCAGACAACTCCTGCTACCTGACTACACTGTAAACAGTACCAACACCTACCAACCATGTCCACAACATAGGATTCAACCTCAACTCCTCCCTCTCCATGTGTAATGAAGTCTACACCGTCTCCTCGTACTGATATACCACCTGCCACATGCTCCGCAACATTTAATAGTGGATCCTTTTTATTTTTTTTTGCTTTATTGAGTTGTAAACATTTAATGCAAGCGGGGGACAGCTCAAAAATAACAGAAAGTCCTTTGCAAAAACAATTCATAATGAGAGAGAGAGAGACAGTTCCATATACCCCAGTAAAGAAAAAGCAGAAAGCATTGTCCAGTAACCCACACATTGTCTAAAAAAAGAGAAAAAAAAATGTTAACATTAACATTGTCCTGGAACCTAAGCAAGATAAATCAGTTCAATTCAGAGTCCCCTGAATCCACTGCTCTAAAGGCGCCCAAAGCTTTGCGCTGAAAATTCTTTTTTTTCGACCCTTAGTCCTGTATATGGCTCTTTCCAAATTATACGTGGATAATAAACAAGCTCTCCGGGTGAAAAACGAAGGGGGATCTGGATTGATCAACTCTTGGGTGATACAAGCCCTCAATAGTGCCATAGAAATAAAAAGAAAATTTCTATGTCCTTCAGGGAGTTCAAGAGAGGATACCCCAATTAGCACTAATTCTCCTGTCAGGACAATTGGGGGGGCCACATAGTAAAATGAGGAAGGTCTGAATTTCAGATAAGAATGAGGACAGCCGAGCACAAGTAAAGAACATATGATGTGCGTCGGCTGCAAACAGTCCACTTCTACTGCACGATGTACCTACAGTGGTCCCCCATTTACTAATTTTTGATAATAGGCCCTTGGGAATTCCCATAACATCCCAAGGTAACACCAGAACCTGGGCTGCTATGGGAATTTCCAAGGCCCTATTATCAAGCCCATTATTGCCGCTTTATCGTCAGTTTCATGCCGATAAAAGCGGCGATAATGTATCGCCTTTTGTTGATAACATGCCCCTTAGTTCCGTGCCCTGCATTGCATTTTGAGATGCAGGGCGCAGGATACGAAATTCATTTTATTAATTTAATTGTTTTCTTACCTGCAATCATCCTGATTCTGCTGTTTATAACCCCCCACCCTGCCCCTGCCCCGCCCCACCTGCCTACCACACCACAACTCGCTCCACGGGCCGCGGCTGAGTCAGTTACTTGTACTTACCTTAAGCATAATAAATAATAAAAAAATTATATATTATAAAATCATCACCTGTGGAAGATACAAAAAAACACAATTACAATATATATTTTACAACACAAAATAATTTGTAAAACATTTCATTTGCCTTTTTTGCTGTTCTCAGAATATATTGAATTTTACTGCAAACAGTGAGCTCAATAGTACTCATCACATAACAGCGGGCAAAAAAAAGACAATCCATAAGGATATCTTAAAAAAACCCAGTCAACATTCTCAATAACAATATAAAAAATAGAAATAAAACATATCTTAAATGTTTTTTCTAAGAGCAATTTCTTACGTAAATATGAAACATCTCAAACAATCATAAAATAACAAAACATTATGATTAATTTTCTTACACTGTAAATAATGTTACTTACAAATATATGCTGACAAAATACACAGCAAAACTCCTTAATGGTTTCACACACTTTTCCTTCCGGCCAAATAGTATGCATCAAGTCCTTTGTTTGGAAGTTGTTGAATAGTAATCCTGAACGTCCGCCTCCCAGCCTTCTGATCCAAAACCACCGACATCATCTACGCGCCCCCCAGGACTCATCCATCAGTCCGACGCTGTTCAACATCTACATGGCCACTCTAACACAAGTAGCCCACCATCACAACTTCAACAACATCTCCTACACAAAGAACACCCACCTCATCCTCTTCCTCACGAAGAAGCCACATACCACCAAAAGCAACCTCCATGACACAATGAAGGACATCACCGACTACATAAAGAGCAGCACTGTAAACACAAACTGGCACAAGATGAAGGTACTCATCCTCAGACCCACCCCCTCAGCCTCAGACAACTCCTGCTACCTGACTACACTGTAAACAGTACCAACACCTACCAACCATGTCCACAACATAGGATTCAACCTCAACTCCTCCCTCTCCATGTGTAACGAAGTCTACACCGTCTCCTCGTACTGATATAGCACCTGCCACATGCTCCGCAACATTTAAAAGTGGATCCTTTTTTTTTTTTTGCTTTATTGAGTTTTAAACATTTAATGCAAGCAGGACACAGCTCAAAAATAACAGAAAGTCCTTTGCAAAAACAATTCATAATGAGAGAGAGAGAGACAGTTCCATATACCACAGTAAAGAAAAAGCAGAAAGCATTGTCCAGTAACCCACACATTGTCTAAAAAAAGAGAAAAAAAAATGTTAACATTAACATTGTCCTGGAACCTAAGCAAGATAAATCAGTTCAATTCAGAGTCCCCTGAATCCACTGCTCTAAAGGCGCCCAAAGCTTTGCGCTGAGCATTCTTTTTTTTCAACCCTTAGTCCTGTATATGGCTCTTTCCAAATTATACGTGGATAATAAACAAGCTCTCCGGGTGAAAAACGAAGGGGGATCTGGATTGATCAACTCTTGGGTGATACAAGCCCTCTATAGTGCCATAGAAATAAAAAGAAAATTTCTATGTCCTTCAGGGAGTTCAAGAGAGGATACCCCAATTAGCACTAATTCTCCTGTCAGGACAATTGGGGGGGCCACATAGTAAAATGAGAAAGGTCTGAATTTCAGATAAGAATGAGGACAGCCGAGCACAAGTAAAGAACATATGATGTGCGTCGGCTGCAAACAGTCTACTTCTACTGCACGATGTACCTACAGTGGTCCCCCATTTACTAATTTTTGAAGGTGAATAATATAGATCAAATAAGGCCATGTAATGCTGGGTGCGGGCTCTGCCAGTAATTAGTATAGTGTTGGCCAATGTTATAGATTTTTGTAGCTGAATATCATCAATACCAAATTTTTCGCCCCACCTCCTTTGATGAAAATCAATATCATCTGGAAACGAAGCCATAAATGAATTATAATAATAGCCTATCGTTTGTAGAGTATTAAAGAATGTAAATGTAAATGTATTTGAGCTTATATATATAGAAAGCTGCCCTGACACTCCACCCCCATTGCAAATTCAAAAATTGAGGGTGAATGGCTAAATGGAATTTGTGCTCTCCCACCAATGATCAACGGTGAAATAAACTGCAGGACAGAGGCAAGATAATAATACAAAAAATGAGGGATAACCCACCCACCCCTAGACTTAGAGAGCATCATTTTCTTATATGATCTGTGCTGCCGCTTATACCCCCACAGGAATCTAGCTGCCATCCTTTCTAATTGTTTGAAACAAGTGGGCGGAGACTCTAATGGAATTGTCCTAAACATGTATATAAACATTGGCAAAATCATCATTTTTAACCCCTCCGATGCTGGTGACAAAGCCAGCTCGTCATGGGCGTTACCTGCGCTGCGCGCATGACGAGCTGGCTTTGTCACTGTGACGACCGGATTTTCGGACCAGATAGAATTAGCTCGCAAAACACCATCAATCCAGCCAAAAAGTAACCATCTCCCTCCTCAGGACCCATTTATCCAGGCACCTTGGTACCTACCTGAGGATGGGGAATTAGCAATATACAAGCTCATATCATCAAAAACACCACTAAATCTATAGGATTACTAGGAATACTCACTGATTACTCAGGACGTCCATGCTCTACACCACACTCATACCTTATAGTCTCGCGGTAACAGGGGCCCAGACTAGACTACCCTGAGGCAGTTCCGATTATCTACCATTACACACCGATAACCATCAGTGCTCACGCAAGCCACAATCTGGTGGGTATACACACTGACCACAATCAGTGCTCTCGCAAGCCACAATGTGGTGGGTATACACACTGACCACAATCAGTGCTCTCATTATTTCATACATACACAAGCCACAATCTTGTGGGTGTACACACTGACCACAATCAGTGCTCTCACTAATGCCACTCTCTCTCTATTGGCAATCTCTGTCATATGAATACCTTCAGCTCTCTCTCTCTGTTGGGAAGTTTCTCTAATACATCTAATATCTACTGGGGATGTCTCATATGCAATTGTTATATTTTATGTGGTACACAAGAATGGCCAAATCACAATATGCAAAGGTTATTATCAAATACAAGTGCTCCTCTACTCCCTTGCTCAGTTACCATTTACCTGGACGGGAGTCGCATCCGTTCACATAACAGCATCTGGCTAGAAGAAAGGTTAACCTTATTATAACTAACAACAATCGCACTCGTTCGCTAAGAACTGGGGTATCTTTATTATTATAACATCACAATAACTAACAATCTAGGCATAGCCTGAAAAGTAAAAGGGGAATAGACACATACACAGATCTGCGGGGTCTCTTTATTATAATGAAAAGCTTTATTACTATAACACATCCACATGTAACTGACAGGGACTGTAGATAGCTAAAAAGGGAATGGATTATAACAGACTGCACACCGTTGAAAGAAAAAGGATTAGCAATACAGTAGGGAATCTAGCCTAGGAAATAAAAGACAAGATTAATGTATATGGGCACTAATATAGCAGGACAGATATCACCTGATTAGAATGAAGTCTTGCTCTAGCTGTCATCTGGGTTCGTCTCTCGTCTGTGCCTTGGCTCATCTCAGATTCTCCCCTGCACTCTTGGACACACATCTGCGCTGATCACTCTGCACTGGATTCCTCTCCCCCCACGAACTGTCTTCACCTTCCAGCTTCAGTCTAATGATGTAGTTTCTGCCGCTCTGATAACCGTTCGCTCCACTAGCTTCTTCACTCTTTCTGATTATCCCAGCTCCAATGTCCAACTCACTCCAGCTGCTCCCACAGACTAATCCACGATATAACTTCAGTCTCTTCCAAAAGGCACCACTCCAGACTTCAGCTGTTAACTGCCTGCTCCAATTGATCACATCTCCTTCTGATAAGTAACTGCTTCTGACTGCTTTCTTCAGCTCCAAACACCATCTGCCTTCTCTCTCCATTTCAACTCACTTCTCTCTCCAGCTCCAACTGACTTCTACCATTCCAAGAACCGACTGACTGCTCTCTCTCTGGTTCCAAACTCACTGACTACTCCGCCTCTTCTGCACTTCGCTAATATGGAATGCTCTCTCCTCATGGAAAGTTCCAGTCATCAGCCTGCCGCCCATCAGATCCCTTCACCACTCCGCGCCAAGGACACACACCCAGCCGGCCGGCCTTTTTTGGTGTCTTCGACACAAAGAATAATACAGTCTACTGATAAGGGCCGGCCCAGGCCGGTTCTCTCCAAGTGAACAACACCTCATAACTAAAACATCACATTTACCCTTCAAGCATCTCAGTCTGCAGAGGCAGGAAGCAAAATGGAGTCTCTCTGGTTCTGGGCCTTGTAGGCCCGAAAAGGATGAAATAGACACTTAACTCTATCAGAGTACATACACAAACCATACCAATATGTAATATAAAGTCAGGACTACAGGATCCACCCTCTACTATAGGCAGGATGATGAAAGGACACATAATTATGTCAAAGCCAATAGGCAATAGATGGATTAGAGTCAGAAATAAGGAATCTATCATCATATAAAGCGGCTATCCTCTAGTTTATGCTTCTAGGTCTGAAAAGAGGCCTAAAAGGACCAAAACAAGCTAAGAATAGGGATCTAGGATGGTAGCAAGCTTAAAGTCACCATCACTCAGAAATAGAGCCAAAAACCAGCTCAGAACAGTCACGTAACGCGGGTTTTTTGAATTTTCAGCACACAGCGGGAAAACCCGCTAGCGCGCATGCTGTTAAGATATTACATCTACCAAATAGAGATAGATGGAGGTGATCAATGCGTTCTAACGATAAATTCGCTTTTTTCAGGACAGGATTCATATTAAGCTCTGGAATAGCGAAGACTGAAACCGTAATTTTAATGCCCAGATAGGTCGCTACTGAGACTATATTTAATTGTGATGGAGGATCCTGAACTACAAGGAGAATTTGGGTTTTCTGTATATTTAGTTTATAACCCGAGAAGGCACCGAATTGAGTCACTAGATCTTTAATTATTGGTATTGCCCCTTGAATATCTGTTGTCAACACAACTATGTTGTCTGCGTACGCGAGAGCTGTATAGCTAGTGGCGGCAACATGGACTGGTATTATATCAATATATACGACGAATAGGAGTGGTGAGGACCGACATCCCTGTCGGTGCCTCGACAAATGGTGAAAGGAAAATATTTCTTCCAACCAATTTTAATACAAGATGAAGGGGCCTCATAAAGTTCTTTTAAAGCTACAATCATCTTAGGACCAAAGCCCTTTAACAGAGAATGCTAGGCCACCCTGTCGAACGCCTTTTCGGCATCCAACAGCGTGATTCCAAGATCTATAATTGACACTTGAGCCCAATCCATAAACCCGATCACCCGTCTAACATGATCAGCCGAATCCCGATTGGGGATAAACCCATGTTGCAGGTGCGAGACAATTGAAGAGATGATTCCTGACAATCGAGAGGCTAAGATTTTTGAGAAGATCTTGCTGTCAGCATTAATAAGAGAAATCGGTCTATATGAGGCTGGGTGAAGAGGAGGTTTCTCTTTTTTAAGAAAGGCCATAATAGTCGACTGTCGCCAGGAAGGAGGGGCTGACCATTTCTGTGCTTCTAGACATGTAAGGAGTAGATCCTGTTTTAAAACCTGACGAAAAGTTCTGTAAAACTCAAGAGGAATTCCATCCGGTCCCATGGCCTTGCCAGCAGCAAGTGAAAGAATAGCCAGGTCTATTTCTTCCCACGTAATATCCTCATCTAATGCGGCTGCTTGTGTGGCTGATAATTTTGGGATATTGTCATTGCCAATAAAATTTAAGATGGAGTCGGATGCATATGATATCACCTACTCAGTATATAGATTGCAATAAAAGAAGCAGAAAACCTCCAAAATTTCATCAGGTTGATCATGAATTTGTCCCGAGTCATGCTGTATTTTATTTATAGATTTAAATGCCTCTTTTTGCCTGATTTTTTTAGCCAAGAGATGACCTGAATTTTCTCCAACCTCATACAGCTATGATCTAAAAACTGAAACCTGCTCTGCAAGCTTAGAGGCAAAGATCTCATATAGCCTGGAATTGTGTATGGAGAGGCTAGCTTTGATAGTCTCGGTGTCTTATGAGGTATTGATAGCTATAGCTAGTTATGCCTCCCAGTCCTGTACTTCCTTATAGTAAGATGTTAACTTATCCCGATACTTCCTTTGCTTATTAATTGAGAAAGAAAGGGTCTCCCCCTCACCCCTGATTTAAACCCATCCCATACAATTTGAGTGGAAGCAGATCCTCGATTAATCTAAAAAAATCCTTGATCCATTTCCCCATTTACTTAATATAGCATGGATCTGCTAAAAGTTTCCTTTCGAATGACCATGCAGATACGTTGGCTAGAGACCTGGAGTCTGTTTTGATCTCTATCACTATGGGGTTATGGTCAGAAATTATTTTCGGAAAAATCTCGTAATTACATTTAGATATCAGACAGGAGGCTATAAAGAAGTAATCCAGCTGAACGAATGTCTGATGGAGCACAGAGAAGAAGGTATAACCTGATAAGGCCATTCTTTTGACATATCCTACATCATGTAGCCCAAATTCAGATACCAAGCCGCGTAATGCTTTATAGGTTTTTTTTTCAACCCAGTATAAGGCGATTCTGATCGGATATCAAAATTTGCTTAAAGATGAATATTTAAGTCACCACAAAAAATAAGAGGGGAAGGCCAGCCTGCTAATTCTACACTCAACAAATTTAAGACATCTGGATCGTCTGAGTTTGGGCCATAGATAGAACAAACAGTCCAGGAAATACCGTCTATAGACATTTCAAATTACTACCCATCGACCAAACTGATCAGACTTGCTACGTTTCAGGCTACCCTGTCCTCTTCTACCAAGAATTGCAACACCCTTAGTAGTGGTGCCTTGCCGGATGGATCCCAGTATTCGCATACCTAAATCATTCAGCCACCCTCTTTCATTCCATGTCAGATGAGTTTCCTGTATGCAAAGGAGATCTATGCTTATACTCTGGATTATTTGTGCGCAGATTCCTCTTTTCTTCTTATTGTTGAGTCCGCAAACGTTCCAGGAACACACTCTAATTTTACCCATCAAAACATATTAAGTGATACATGGACAATAGCTCACAAAGAAACATCTTCTCTAATTTATGCTTTAGAATTTCCGACCAATGAATGACTTGAAAAAAAGACTTCATAATTCCTGTCTCTCTTAAGCCAAAAAGAGCTACCCCTGCTTGCCCCACCACCATACCCCCCCTCCCGCTAGTACCCCTCCCCCTCCTTGAACCCCACCCACAAAAGGCACAGGGACTGAAAAGTCCCTGAAAGTGATGGCCAGAGAAGCATAGTGCGTCTCACCATTCGCTTCCCATCTCATATTATGTTATGTTATGTTACCTGTTTTGTAGAGCGCAAACAGCTGCCCCAGCGACGGGGCGTCCCGGCGCTAGAACCGTAACACAATCAGCTGGCAACGAAAGAGGGACCGACGGGGAGGGAAAGAGATGGGTTTTGATCGATCTGCGGAAAGCTAGCAGATTATCCATGCAACGGATGTGGAGAGGGAGGGAGTTCCACAACTTGGCCCCCAATAGTTTAAAAGAGCGCCCTCCGATGCGACAGAACCTCGTATGGGGTATCAAAGCTAGGTGTTGCCCCATAGACCGAAGATTCCGTTTGGGTGTGTAGGGGATCAACAATGAACGGAGGAGCTCAGGACCTTCGTTCTTCAAGATTTTAAAGGCAAATATGAGGGCCTTGAACTGGATGCGGGCTTCCATGGGCAGCCAATGAAGTCTGTAAATTGTCGCTCTTACTGAGCACCTTCTTGGGAGACCTACTGTAGCTCTTGCCGCCGAATTCTGGATTCGTTGGAATCTTTTTATCTCAGCTTTGTTTGCTCCTAGCAACAAGACACTTGCGTAGTCCAGTCTGGACAAGATAGTAGACTGTACTATGAGTTGTCGTGTCTTGGAGTCGAAGTAGCCTAAGATGGGGTATAGACTTCTCAGTAGGCCAATACAAGTTGCAGCAACTTTTTTGGTGTGCGACTGGAAGCTAAGGGTCGAGTCCAGCCATACTCCTAGGTTTTTTACTAAATTTTTTGGAGGGGGTGCTGGGCCCAACGCTTGGGGCCACCAGAGATCGTTCCAATTGTTGCTATTTTTCCCCATTATCAGCACCTCGGTTTTGCCACCGTTAAGTTGGAGGCAGTTTGCTGTCATCCATTTGGCGACAGCAGTCAGTCCATCCCTGAAGTTGGTGGCATCAGGAGAGGGGGCCTCACTCAGGCTGATGACCAACTGAGTGTCGTCAGCGTACAACACCATTGTGAGGCCCCAAGTCTTAGCAACCTCCGCCAAGGGTTGCATATATAGGTTGAACAGGGAGGGACTGAGAGCCGAGCCCTGTGGGACTCCTTGTCCTATATCTTGTGGTTGAGACATAAACGGAGGGGCAGATACCCTAAATGATCTATTGGTTAAAAATGAACGAAACCATTGAAGCGCCGAGTCTACAATTCCTATATTTTCCAGGCGTTTTAGTAGGATGGCATGGGAGACCGTATCAAAGGCCGCGCTGAGATCGAGCAATATCAGCGCGGCACTTTTGCCTGTGTCCATAATTTCCCGTAAGCTTTCCGTGGAGGTGAGGAGCGCGGATTCCGTACTATGGCCCGGCCTGAACCCGTGCTGTGAGGGGTCCAGAATGTTATTTTTCGCCATGTACTCACTGAGTATTTTATTTGCATGCGCTTCCGCTAATTTAGCGACCCATGGTAACAGTGAGACAGGCCGGTAATTCTCTGGTTTAGAGGGGTCTAGGGAGGGTTTCTTTATAATTGGAGTAACCCAGGCCTGTTTCCAGCAGGTGGGTACCGTGGCCGTAGCAAATGAGAGATTAAGAATCACCGTTAATGATGGGAGGAAAAATTCCAAGTCTCCTAGAAAGTGAATGGGTCTCATCGGGTCTGTGGGTGCACCCGACTTCACCTTCCTACAGAGTTTGGTGAGTTCTTCACCGGAGATAGCGGGTAGGCATGTGAGCCTGACGTCTCCGAAGGTGGCGTTGGGAGGGCTGATGTCCACTGGACTGTCCTGGGTGAAGGTGTTGTATATTTTCTTCACTTTCTCCGTGAAGAAGGTGGCTAAGTCTTCACATTGTTGCGTGGAGGTAATGTGAGCGGCCGGCTTGCCCCCGTTTTGTAATTTTTGCACATTTTGGAAAATAGTTTTCGTGGGGTTTGAGCTGGCTTTTATTTCAGATGCGTAGAAGGCAGCACGGGCTGTCCGAATTGCCTTGTGGTAAGATTTCAGAGTAGCCAAGTATACGATTTTGTCCTCCTGCTTATATTCCTTCCTCCATTGTCGTTCCGTTTTTTTGCAGGCTTTCCGCATTGTTTTGAGGTTCTCGTCAAACCAGGGGTTGGAAGGAGTATTTCGCCCTTTGGTCCACTTGGCTGGTATGATCGCATCCAGTCCCTTGGTGATCCAGTCCTGGAAAGACGCATACGCTTTTTCTATGTCGTCTGTGTTCTCCAGAGTAGGTCGCCCTAGGATGGCCTCAAGGTCACATTGTTGGAGTTTGTGCCAAGGTCGCTTTAAACAGGAGGTGGGTGATTTTTTTACAGGAGGGGAGTTATTCGGAATAGAGAGGGTTACTAGCGAGTGATCAGGCCATGGGTTTAGGATCGTCAGCTCTGGCCTCGGGAATGTTAGTGAATACCGGATCAAGCAAGTGTCCCGCTACGTGTGTGGGGGATTTGACGAGCTGGGTTAGTTGCAAGGCAGCTAGGTCCGCTACAAAGTTACAGATTTTAGCATCCGACACCATGTCTAAGTGGAGATTGAGATCTCCTAGAATCGTGAAGTTAGCCGAGCCAGTGATCAAGGCATGCGTTACTTCAATAAGCTCTTCCGTGAAATTGGTAGAGGGCCCCGGAGGTCTGTAGATAAAGAGGCCCGTTAAAGTACAGTTGGGGCTCGTGGAAATTTTAAAGCGAGCGCATTCGCAATCCGCAATACTTTCCTGTTGGAAGGAGCAGGTAAAGGGGGATCTATATATGGGTGCAATGCCACCTCCTCTTGAGTCTCTATTGATGCACGTCATAGAGAACCCGTCCGGTATTGCTAGATTGGGGATGCTAGTGAGGTCGTCTTTAAGCCATGTTTCACTTAGAAACAATATATCAGGGTTCTCGTCCATTAGGAGCGTTCTTACCTCTGCATGGTGTTTAACCAGAGATCTGACGTTCAATTGCATGATGGTAAGTGACGTTTCGTTCCTTTTAATCTCTTTATGGCCTATGATGCGTGGTTCCGGTATGGCCAGCTTACAGTTCTTGCAGTAAAGGGCGGTGCGACCAATGCAGCCTTCCATATTGTCGCATCTAGGGCCAGTATTGAGCGACTGTAGTATATTACTGTCATAAACGAATTTTTGGGCAGGGGGTCTGTCGAGAGGCGAGGCCTTGGCGAGGACGGGCGAAGACGGGCTTGCCTTGGGCGCGCCTTCGGCGCGCTGACGGCGCGCCCGCTGCGCCCGTCCGCTGCGCGTCCGGTGATTGCACATCCTTAAATAAGGGAAAAGGGGGCGAGTGGGCGTGGCCTAGAGGTAGGCGTGTCCTCTACTCCTCGCCGTCAATGGCGGCAAAACATTAGTTTTGTTTGTGGGTCGTTGCAGCGAAGGAGTCGCTGTTTCAGCGTATCTCTAGCCCGCTATGGAGGTGGCAGACGGGTGAGTGCGCGTTTAAAAGAACATATAATTTTATCAGGTGACACAAGAAAAATGCAAATTTTTAAAAATTGTCCGTCGTCTCCCGGCTTCCGCCTCAGGAGATTGCAGGGTTCTGGCAGGTAGGGCTGAAGGCAGCGTTTTATAATCTGGCGAGTGGGCGTGGCCTAGAGGTAGGCGTGTCCTCTACTCCTCGCCGTCAATGGCGGCAAAACATTAGTTTTGTTTGTGGGTCGTTGCAGCGAAGGAGTCGCTGTTTCAGCGTATCTCTAGCCAGCTATGGAGGTGGCAGACGGGTGAGTGCGCGTTTAAAAGAACATATAATTTTATCAGGTGACACAAGAAAAATGCAAATTTTTAAAAATTGTCCGTTAATATATTATTATTATTATTATTATTATTATTATTATTATTATTATTATTATTATTATTATTATTATTATTATTATATATTATTATTATTATTATTATTATTATTATTATATTATATTATAACAGTCTATAAGACACAATTGTGAGATACTTTCAATACAAAAAGAGAAGAAAACCATATAGCATAACCAGGAGAGGCTTAATGCAGCCAACCAAGAAATTTCATAATGCGTAACTCATAATCGCTGTACTTCAATATTCAATTATCCCAAAGATTTTTAAGTAGTTCTGCATAAACCCCTCATAGTCGTACATCACAGAAGTAAGGTTTAGATTTAGAGAGACTCTAATAACTTTTTTGCAGCGTTCTCGGTGGTCAAAAAGTATGTTTTTTCCTTGTGTATAACTTTAAGAGTTGAAGGGTTAAGGAGAAAGGCCTGGGATCCCTTAGCCTGAAAGGATGGAATCAATTGACAAAACTGCCAGCGCTGTTGAACAGTAGCATGGAAATAGTCCAGACGAACAAAGAATACCAGAACTTTCCCCCTTCGTTTCCGATCTGGACGAGCCAAGTCATACAGAGCCTTTCGAGTTAGGAAGTTGTTTAGACTAATCAAAATAGCTTTAGGCATGTTGTTTGAGGCAGCCCTGGCTTTCTTCTGTTGAAATGGAAACCTATGAGCCCTTTATATCTCAGTCTCCCACTGCCACTGGGAGAGCTCGGAAAATGCTTCTGTAAAGAGCTAGATGACAAACTGCCTAACGTTGGACCCCTCACTGGATTCTGGGATTCCAAGGATCCGTAAATTATTGCGCCTAGACCTATTTTCCAAGTCAACCAGCTTCCAGTTTACATCTTCCCTTAGTGTATCCAAAGAAGAGAGATTTTTGTTCCACTATAGCATCTTCAATTGCCGATATTCTGCCTTCAGCTTCCAGGACTCTAGCTGAAGTTTCATCACATGTTTTCACCACACGCCGGAGATTATTTTGAAGCCTCCGCACTGCCCCTTGCATTCGTAAATTCGCCATTTTAGTTTCCTCACGATGTTGGAGCATAACCTGGTATAGCATACTTAGCGTAACCTCAGGTAGTTGAAATTGATCCCCCGGAGTTGCTACTGTAGATACTGTAGATACTGCTGTACTCATCAGTATTGGGAGGCTTGCACATTGCCGTTGCCATTAGCTGGGTTCAAAGAGACAGTTCTTCCTGCAGCTAACGGAGCCTTAGGCATGGTATTCTCTTCTGCCCCCCACTCCATTCTAGCAGAGATAGCTATTTCGTTATCGCATCCTCTTCAATTATTGAATCCTGACCTTCCTGCAGCGAGGCAGTTAAACTTAAATCGTCCCTCCATTCCTCCTCTCCGTCCAGGCTCCCGAGCTCCAAGGCATTGGAGAGATAAGACATCGAATAGAAATTACCAGCAGAGTCAACCGATTCTGTGTCCACGATAGCCTCCGATGATATCTGATCCTGCATGTTATCAGAAAATACGGGGACCGGAGGAGAATCGGGGGAGCCGGGGAAGTGAGGAGACCGTCCCGGATATGAATCAACTGACTAGAAAGTTGGCTTTCCACCAAAAAAGGCTTATATAAGTGCAGTACTTTCAGGGCCTGCAAATTTGGTATTAACACCACCACATACACCAATGCGTTTTCTGAATCCCGATTAAAATCAAGGGTCACTACACGCGTAAAACCGAATATGCCGTGTACGTGTTAAAGTGTATATGTGGTCTCCTATCTGTAGGCAGTACAAAACTGCAAGTACATGCCAGAATACTGCAGCATTTAAGGGCGATGGTCAATCCTGATCCCCCTTATCCAGTGGCCGGACACGTTAAAACTAAACACAATAAGGGGGCGTGATTTGGACGCCGGAGGAAATGGCGGCTTAGGGATTCTCCTCCTCCCTTGGTGACCAGTTCCTTATGCATTGGGAACGCTAAAACCGGGGGGAAAATTATCATTTGTCAACGTATTTCTTAATCGGAAGCTAAAGTCTCACACGTGGTGGATCCTGACGGCGATACGGAGGTCCTGTGCGGAGAACTATGGGAGAGCCTGTAAGAGCACTGCCGGCAATGAGAAGGCTGCGGAGCTCCCACGGCAGCTCAGTGCGATGGAAGCTGATCGCCTCCTTGTGTCCACAGCCACCTGCCAACTACAGGAGCGCTTAACCAGCGAAGCCAGTAAGTGGGGATCCGAAGAGCGCGTTTCCACCACCCGCCGTCTTCCATGGGAATCCGACTATACCTGCGCTCACTGCCAGCGCTTCCACTTAAAAAGGCGGGCGCACCCAGCAGTTAAATGTGAAGCAACGCGGCCCCACACTGTCTGCGATTATTTGTTGCTGCGCTATCTGCC
The DNA here is from genome assembly GCF_964263255.1 of Lissotriton vulgaris. Taxonomy (NCBI): domain Eukaryota; kingdom Metazoa; phylum Chordata; class Amphibia; order Caudata; family Salamandridae; genus Lissotriton; species Lissotriton vulgaris. Next base: position 110,334 of record NW_028248143.1, on the reverse strand, counting down.
TATAATTGATTGCTTTTCTGCCCTAGCGATCGTTTACCTGTGCTGCCGTCTGGCCCCATGCTGAGGCTTCACCTGTAACTCCGATGCTGACTCACGGCCATACGAGCAGAGTACTTTGTGAATGAAGAAAATGGTGGGCACGCTGGCTGGCTGAATATCGACGAAGTAATGGCGGTTGAGTGTGGAGCCTGAAGGGGACATATATGGGCAATTTATTAACTCACATACGCGATGTATGACCGGATATTAGCACAAAAGTCCGGAAATGCCGAAAATGACCGAAAATGACTAGAGGGAAGCAGATTGCATGACCGAGGTTACTCCCCAGTAACTGAAGTGTGTAAGAGGCATCACGGAAGGCAGTGCTCATGAGAAGGCCTGCAAGAGGCAATTTTCAGAGGAGCGTCCATGAGAGTGGTTGCTGACAATGAAGGTGCACACCACATTTCTGAGACACATAAGTATTGGACACGAACTGATCACAAGTGAGCACAACTGATCATGCTCATGAGGACTAGCAGTGAAGCACAATACAGCACAGCATAGCATAGCAAACACAGCAGAACAAAGCAAAGCAAGTAAAACGAAGTACAGCAGGAGGACAGGTATTATTGTGCTGCATAACGTGAAAGCGGACAAAATGGAAGTGCCTAGATGAAAGTTCCTACACTGATAGAAGACTAATGAGCATAATGATTAATCTAATGGGGGCATAGAAGCTCACGTAACCTTGATCGAGTTCCAGGTGAACAAATGACATATAGGATCAGCGATAACAATATTTCCAAGCAGTCCACCAATTGCCACTGATGTTAACTCCTGTGTACTGATAAGCGGCAAGCCTTAGTATCACTAAAGAACCAGTCGAATAAAGGGAACAACAGCTTGGAGCTCAGATACTCACTCAATGAAGAACCATGACATAAGAGGTTAATCTGAAGTTAATCTAAACACAACTATCCTTCAGAAGTGCCACTCCCGCACGTGAGCTGTTCTCTGGACCGCCTCATAGCTGGATAGTACCACCAACATCGTCTGTGCCCTGTGTACTGACCATTGGCAACACTTGGTACAGGATATACGAGACACTAACTCCAGACTCACTGAAACGGAAGCAAGAATCAGCCATCTGGAGGACACTGAAGTCAAGACCTGCAGGGCCCTCAAACGTCTCACCATAAACTCGGAACAAACAACAAGAAGGCTAGCCGAGTTGGAGGACAGAAATCAAAGAGGCAATCTTCGCATCTTCGGCATTCTGGAAGGATCAGAGGAAGCCCAAGGCTCATGCATCTCCTTTCTAGAGTCGTGGTTCTCTCAAGCGACCAACCTCACCTTTCCCCAACCGCTTGAATTCGACAGAGCACACAGAGTCCCGGGCAGGATCATGAAGACGCAGAAAGGCCCCAGACCAATCGTCTGCAAACCCTTGAGATAACAACATGTAGAACAGATACTATCCTTCGTCAGGAAAAACAACCACATACTATGGAAATCGAACAAGATCTATATATCACAGGACTACAGCATAGAGACGGTTGACATACGAAAGCCTTTTCTTGCCCTCCGCCCACAGCTAAGGTCATTTAGCCACCAATTAGGGTTCATAGGTCCGGAAAAAATTTTCAGTCTTCATCCAAGGGGCTCCTCAAATCTTCACGGATCCAAAGGCTCAAAAAGCTTCTGGATGGTCATGAAGAGCTGAACATGGACACAGCAACAGCGAACTCTGAGGCTGCTTCAGCTTTGGGTTACAAATGAATATCCTTTTTCTGACTGGTTTTGCAATATAGTTGGTATCTATATAAGGTATCAGATTCCACACGCAGAGTTTGTAAGCTCTAAAAATGTTCTCGCTGTTGGAAAGGCCTTGTTCACTGAGTTGTTGCCTGTAAGGTGCTTTAATGGGGTCTAAATGACTCGTTACTCGCACGTCACCTTTGCTGAAGTCACCATACAGGCTATTACAGCCATTTAATCCACTCATGTCATTTTAAAATGAGCATTGTTAATTCACGTCTGCGCTTACTCCAAAAGTTATACATCCTGATGCTCATACTGATGTTCTTTTCACGGTTCAGTTATCATAATAATGTTGGTCCTGGAATACACTTTCTTCAGTTATAAAATAAGATTGTTCTAATTTCTAAGTTAACTTCAATGAGGCTCATATTGTCGCTATTACTGTGATACAAAAAGATTGCCGTACAAGGCCTTAAAGCGCCTTGTAAGAACTCAATTGCACTAAAAGTTCTTGAAATGTACCTGGTACATTGCCTAATTAAGACACAATTATTCAAGGGTCAGCATAGTACAGCTATGGAATGCATGCAAATGTTAGATATTGTTTCACTATTGAAACAGTTCCCAATTCTTAGGATTCTTAGGATTCATAGGATATTTGGTTTACATGGCCATGGGAGGATCAACGCTGTTGTTCTCCTAGTTACCATGCCTATTGACAACGTTTGGGGTGGGTTGGGGAGTCAGGGAAGTGTTGGAGGGTGCAGGCTTTTGTTTTGTTCTTTGTCTTTGCCTTTGTCTTTGTCTTTGCTAATGCATTTAGGGTTTGTTGCATAACAAGGTCAAGATGCTCACACCACAAGTGGTTAGGAGTCACTCTTTCTTACTCTGTAAGGCTTGTTGCGTCCACTATGAAAGCTAAGTCCACTACGAATGTTGCGTCCTCTACGAATGTTATGCAGACCACCACACCCAAGCGGAGGGATCTTGGCGTGACTCTTAGGGTGACTCTCCACATACATTCTTATACTCTGGAAACGAAGGGTGGCAGTACACAAGGGTGGCAGTACACAAGGGACCTGGTCATCATGACTTATTTGATTGTATTGCATCGTTTAATACATGCTCATGTCTATGTCTACAATTAACACACCCCTTGGGGTACTAAAGGTAGGAAACCTGAATGTACTTTCCCTTAATGTCAAAGGGCTTAATAAGCCAGTTAAACGCCAGAAAATACTAGATTACCTACGCAGACAAAAGGGAGATATTGCCTTATTGCAGGAGTCCAAACTGGACACTAAACAGTTTCACACACTTAGGAATAAATTCCTCACCGAGGTGGCTCGCTCGGAAGCCGTTGGAAAAAAAACGGGGTAGTTAAACTGATTGCCAAAAAGTCAAACATTGATTTACTTACTTCTACGGCCGACACCAAAGGAAGGTGGGTCACAACCAAATTACTAAAAGTCAATATGGAATTTTTTGTTACAAACGTTTATGCCCCAAACACATGTGATTGAAATTCTGGTCAGAACTAGCGAAACAAATTGACAATATCCCAAACTCGGCAGTCCATATTCTTGCAGTTGACTTCAACTTCCCATTTGACCCGATTCTAGATAGAGACTCCCGATGTCCTTTTCGCAGTAATAGATCGCACAAGGCCTTCCTCAACCTTTGCGAACGATTCCACCTAGTAGACCCATGGTGATTACAGAATCCTGATGGGAGGGAATACACACTCTATTCCACGCCGCGTGGCTCATTCTCTCGAATGGATTACTTATTTATTACAAAGAACGCTATTCCCAGAATAGAAGAAACATCGATAGAACCGAGAGTTCTATCTGACCACTCATGCATCACACTAACCATCTCCGATATAAATCCATCTGCACGCCAATCTCTCTGGTGCCTTAACGATGAAGTCCTTGAGCAGGATCAACATAGGGCCACCATTGAAGTTGCCTTTAAGGAGTATCTGGAACACAACAATAGGGGGGAAAACACTGACTTGACTAGGTGGGAGGCATTAAAAAGCACAATAAGAGGGGTTATAATTGAGATTAAATCTGCCATGAACAAAAACTACACTAAGAAACTCGAAAACCTAGAGAAAGATATATCTACCCTGGAAGCGATGCACCTAATAGACAGGAAGGGCGAAACACTTAATAGGTTGGCCAACAAAAAATATGAGTACAATAAAATAGTGAGCGAGAGAGCGGGTGGGTGGCTGAACAGGAGAAAACGGTTTAGATTATGTGAGTCAAATAAGGCCGGGAAAAGCTTAGCAGCTTATCTTAAATTCAAAATCCAGAAAAACACAATAAACTCTATCATGGATAAACTTGGTGTGGCTCACTCAGATCCTACTAAAATTGCTGAGATATTTAAAGACTTTTATGAGCATCTTTACGCCAAAAACATGGAAGTAAAAGTCAACAAGATCAATGACTACTTAGGAGAGTGTATGCTACCGTCTCTCTCCCCGGAAGAACAAGCAGACATTAATAACCCAATTACCAGTCTGGAAGTTGAGAAGGCCATAAAATCTCTAAAATGTGGGAAGGCCCCCGGCCCAGAGGGGTTTTCTGCCAGATTCTATAAATGCTTTTCCTCCATATTATCACAACCACTCCTCTATATGTTTCGGGAGATCAATGAGACAGGAAAGACAAAAGGATCCGACACTACCCAAGAATTATCTGCCCATCCCTCTTATCAATCTAGAGTTAAGCTTTTAGTCTCAATTTTAGCTGACCGCCTCCAGGGAGTCTTACCCAAACTCATACACCCATCTCAAGCAGGATTTATGAAGTACAGGCTGTCCAGTGATAACACCAGAATGCTAGCACATGTGTTGGAGAAAGCGAAAATTCTATCCACTCCTACAGCAGCAATCACACTCGATGCCGAGAAGGCATTTGACAAAGTGGATTGGACATATCTGGAGGCTGTCCTAAATAAATTTAATCTGGGACCATCATTTATAAAATTGACCATGTCCCTCTATTTCTATCCATCGGCGAGGGTTAGAGCAGGGGGATCACTCTCATCATCATTCCGTTTACATAAGGGAACCAGGCAGGGATGTCCCCAATCCCCATCACTGTTTCTATTGGCTATTGAACATTCCTACACCATATTAGATACAATAAGGATATATCAGGCATTCCTTTCAACAACTGCACTATAAAAATAACGGCCTATGCTGATGACGTCTTAGTCGTCTCAGAGAAGGCTGAGGAGGCCATACCGGCTCTCCTCACTACTATCGAGGAGTTTTCGAAGGTCTCCGGTTATAGACTAAACAAAGACAAGACAGAAGTCAAACTACTCAACAATCTAGGGAATAAAGAGATTCTAGGGGACTCTGGCCTGTCTTGGCAGCCAGGCTGCTTCAAATACTTAGGCTTGGACTTTGATAAAGACATAATATCTACATTAAGAGTTAACGAAAATATACTCCAGAAAAAAATCTCCAAACTGCTCGACGGCTGGTCCCCTAAATAATTATACTGGTGGGGTAGGGCAGAAACCCTGAAGATGATGGTAACCCCCCTGGTAAACTACTTAGCAAGTATGTTACCGATGGTCTTCTCAGATGATTTCCTACATAAGGTGGATAAGCTATTTGGTACATTTTTGTGGCAAGGGAAAAAGTCTAGGATATCAATGAAAAAGGTGGCTTGGGCCTCCCAAACTTCAGACATTACCAAACTGTGTTCTTATGTAAACAGGGTGCCCAATGGTTGAACGATGACTCAGCCTACACCCCACTGTGGCTGGATATCGAAAGAGCCATCATTGGCAATATTCCACTCTTGGCCCTACTCACCATGGATCTTACTCATCTGCCCCACTCGAAGTACATCTTTCTGAACACAAGAAGGGCCCTTCTGAAATTGGACCAATCACATAACACGGGCTTAAAATGCAAAAAATCCACCTCCATTGCCCTGTGGCATAACCCTATGCTAAAAATTAATGGAGAACCTCTCCAATGGAATCACTGGTCAAAAAAGGCATTAAACTAGTGAGTGATCTCTATGAGGGATGCAACCCACTACCGTTCTCTTCAGTTCAAGCCACACACGGTCTCACACCAATAGATTTTTATGACTTTCTGAAATTAAAAGTGCTCCTGTCTGCTCGTTCCTTGAGACCCTCTACACCATGGCTCCTGAACAATGTCAGCCATATCAGTAGGGCGGGGCACTTTGTTTCTAAGGTTTATAAACTTCTCCTCCACCTTCCTCAGAAGACACACAGACGGAATGAGTTAAGATGGGAAACAGAGCCCAATGCAACAGGTCTGACTTTTGAGTGGTATATAATTCACACCACTGCGTTCAGGAACAAGGTCTCCCCTATAATGTCACAAACTAAATACATGATAATTAACAGAACATACTGGACGCCAGAGAAGATTTTTAGGCATCACCTACATGACAGCCCTAAGTGCTGGAATTGCGACTCAGGAATAGGAGACCTGGCCCATATGCTATTTAATTTCCCCTCTCTGGGGAAATATTGGAAAAAAAATCTTTTATTGCATTGAACATGTATTCAGTATCAAGCCCACGAGGGAATTTGTTTATGTCCTACTGGGAGTACTAGATCTGAAACTGACAAATGCTATGGACTGCCAGCTCCTGGATTTATTACTTACCCTAGCATGCAAAGTTGTATTATGTAAGTGGAAGAAAGCCTCTGAAGTGTCACTCAAAATATGGCAAGAATGGTTGTCCTTTTTAAGAGGGGCTGATAATTCGGCCCTACACTCCTCTCCAGGGCGAGCATTTCATAAGAAGCTATGGAAATCACTTGATGTTTCTTCCTTTTCATTTGACCCGCCGTAGGTATTGTAAGTAAACCTATACGCCTTCTATAGTGGTGTGGCTGTGCAGAGCTTAGATCACACATCAGGACTACCGCAAACAAGCTCCAATCTCAAGTAATTTCTCCCACAGATAATCTGAATTGTGAGTCTTCTATAGATGCTATGGAAACAGGTCCCTAGACAGATAAGTACATGGTATATGCAACTGTTTATGCATTAGCTGTGCAGTTTTTGTAGATTTGTGTTACGTATGATTTCGTTAGAATTTAGAATTAAGTATGTCTGGAATTTAGATTTAAGTATAGCTGTAATTTTGTTTGAATATGTATACAACTCATCGCAACTTATGTTATGACTCATTGTAATCACATGCTTTATTATTCTTTTTGTCTTATTATTATTAATGTATTTCTTATTGTATTTCTTATTGTATACATTGTATCTTTTTGTATTGTATTGTATTTTATTGTCTTGTCTTCCCTTTTATTTCTTTTTCAAATAAAAATGATATGAAATAAAAAATAAAAAAAATGAACACAATAACAACTTGAACATGTTGCAATACTTTGTGATTGACAGTATTCAAGCCAATAAGAGAGGGGGTAACCGAGAAAAACAATTACGCCGACTAGAGACTAAACATATCTTAGAGCTCAATACGAAAACCCCGAAAGGGCTTAATATGTGCAAAGACCTGTATCATTATTTGTAGATGTTATTCTTATTATACTCTTTTGCACAGTCTCTAAGTCTTGGGGAAAGGGCCTTGATCAATTTAGAAATGTGTACTTATTTATAAACTTTTCAACATATTTATATATTAATATGTTTTATAAATAGATTTTAATCATTTTATGGAGGTTTTTGGTTCCTTTTAGTGGCGGTATGATCGAGGCATGGTCCTACATCAGCCCATCTTTTCGGAGGGCTGTGTTATTCTATCGTTGATTGTTGCCACGACAGTGGATTACTGACCACATGAATTGATTACTACAAGAGGATTCTTGTTGCTCATAATAGATCCCTCTGTTTCTCCCATTGACTTGTTTTCTGATCAGTTGTTAGAACTCTCTCTCCAGTATTAGTGCAGATAAAATTAAATATCATTATGAAACTGATAACTATCTCTGCCCCTATTCCCTGCCCCTTCTCTTTTAACTCTTTTAACTCTTTTAACTTATTTAAGAGTTAAAGTTAATACTCCCGGCTGGGAGTTCACATTGCACTTTATTATTGCACTGAAGCATAAGCCCTTTCTTTGGGGTCATCTCACAGAGGAGAACAACGTGGTTTACCTCATCGGTAGTTGGAAACTAGACACCTATGCATGTTTATATAACGATAATGAATGACAACAAGGTATTAGAACAGTTATAATGGTTGTAAATTTGTTTTTTATATATATTTTTAGCAACTATGTATATGTATATATTTTATGGAAAGATATTTTCCTTTAACATATTGTATAGAGCATCTTTATACAAAAGTATTTCACATGATTAAATAGTCTGTTTTCCTATGCAACCTTACCTTAAAGAAGACATAGTCTGGTGTTTATGTCTATGCCAGAATGAGAAGACAACACATGATTGGTGGAAACAATATTCAAATGTTAAGGGTTAATCAGCACAATTTACCAGCGATCAAGGTGACTGGGATCGCCGAAACACGTTTGGAGTACACAGCAATGCACTTTTAAAACTGAAAAAATAAATACCTGCATCTGATGAAATCTGAAGAGTTCATTTCTCTCGTTTTGTTGCTGATTGGCAGCGTGGAGTGTGGACATTTGATATATATATATATTACCTACTGGTGGTCGCCAGTAGGTATATATAGTTAGGATTTTTTTCGTATGGGATTTCTGAAAATTCTATGTCGAATAACTTTGGCGTTTGTGGATGGAATTGGCTGAAATTTTCAGGAAAATGGCCATCCTGAGCAGCCCCTGAAAATTTAGGGGGGGGTTCGTCAAGGGGGGGCAGAGAAAAAAGGGGGGTCCCAAAACGCATGTTTCCCATTCATTTTCCCTTAGGGCGGTTGGAATCACTTTTAGCTCAAACGGCTGAATGGATTTACACGAAACTTGGCAAAATTGTAGATATGGTTTGCCCGACGTGCCTTTGCTATGTCTCAATATATGTGCTCCAGTGGATTTTGAGAAATTAACGTTTTAAAAAACAGATATATCTGTGACAGCGCTCCGGTTAGCTCCCCGGTTTGCGTACTTGACGCGTAACGGAACTTCGCGAGGAGAAGCGGATTGGCTCCCCGGTGACTGTCAACATTCTAAACAGTCCGGAGCGGCCGCCATCTTGTGTCTCGGTAGGATCGAGACACAAGAGGTGGAAAAAACAAAGTGGGAAATGAGCATAAGGGGGCAGAGTACATCCTCCCTGACCCCCTAGGTTTGATGAGGGGGCTTTAAAAGGGCCCCGCGGGGCAAAAAAACCAACATTTTATTATTGGGTTTTTTTTGCGGTGGAGCGCCCGGTACGCGCACCGGGAAGCGGTCCGGGGAGCGTAATATACAGAAAAAATAATGAAAGAATGTTCAAATATTGTATGTTTATTGATTGTTCTTTTTGTTGTATTTTTTTTTATTTAAGTACCAACATGTAGGTACCAATGTAGAGTCTAAAAATAAATATACACCGTTTTCTTTGTAGATATCTTGCATGTTGTTTCAGAAGTTATTGTGGTATATGGAATTCATAGCATAGTCTGTGAGGAAAGCAAAAAGAACATGGAGGCAGGAGATGATAAAGAGATGTTAATACACATTGGAGATTATATAGTGGGAGAAAGGAAGTAACTATGAGCAAACTTACTATGTAACACAAAAAAAGTTGCACAGTATACTATAAGTCTCACTTTATATTTTATCTTTTTGGGTACTATTTCATAATTTTCATATTAAAAAGAATAATGTCTCAAACAATTTTAACTTTTAAAATTTACATTTATTGTTCTGATTTTTCAAAATCTAAGAGAATTTGTAACATTAAATCATCAGGAATGTCCTCCTTTTCATTCCAAGAATAACATTCACATTCTTCAGCACATTTTAATAATTCTTGGTCTACTGATTCATCCATAAAGTCTAGTTCTTCTTTTTCTTGGTTTGGATTGCTTTCAATCTTAATTTCAAATGAAATTGTATTTTCTTTTGGCTGTGCTTCCATTTTCTTGCTGTAAATTGCATAATAAAAATATATAAGTGGGGATAGGGCACTGTTGGGTTTAAGTTCAGACAGGTGCTTGTGAGTTTTTAACAGTGAAGTAATCTTTGGGCAGTGCATGGGTTCAGGCAGGAAGTAGAACTATTAAAAAGTGCCTGTGATGAAGCCTAAGTAAATTCATAATACCACAGAAGCCTAATTAATCAATAATTTAAATAATTAAGTCTTTCTCAATGACTAACTCTTATAGAGGGACAGTATGTAACTATCTGAAAACGTTTTCCTTATTTAATTTAAAGTGCATAACATAGTTCTCCTTTCAAATTTTTAAAATTATATCTTACCTTTGAAAAAGAAGTTAAAGTTCACAGTCAAAATGCTCTTGAAATGTACTTCAGGAATTAGTAGTCAAAATGGCTGTGTTTCTCTCTCTTTCTTTATATATATTCAGGTACATAACCAATCAAATGTCTTGAAATAATAGTAGAAAATGAAAGTAACATTTTAATTGGTTGTCAATTCTAACATTTCATATGTGTTTCTGTCATGTAATTTACCTCAGGATATTTAGTCAGTCCTACAGCATAATTTTCTCAATGGAATTCCATCAAATTTGGGTAAATGGTAGGGACTGCTATGTAGTAGGGCTTATTCTATATTTGATGAAAGTGTCTCCAGTGGTTTTTCTGTAAATTACTTTCCCACCTTTTTTTAGCGAGCGATTACCGGTGCGCGCACCGGTATGCGTACCGGCAGCTTTACGGGAGTCCTCCATTTTGTGTATCGGTAGAATTGAGACACAAGATGGAGGGGAAACAATGTTCGGAATGGGTAGAAGGGGGCACGGTAGACACTTTGTGACCCTCTAGGTTTTCTGAGGGGGGCTTAGGACGCTGATATATGCAAACATAAAAATAAAAAATTTGAAAAATTTCGCGGGGGAGCGCACGGTACGCGCACCGGTAAGCGAACCAGGGAGCGTACTTTGGTGAAAAATATTGAAAAAAGTTAGAAAAAGATAAACGTTTAGAATGATCAGAGGTAGGGTAGCTCTGAAAAGAGCTATCGGGTTCTGTGGCTGATTTAGGTACCTACAGGTAAGTTCCAATGCACAGTTTTAAATTCAGGAGGAATATTCTATTCCCCTCATCTGAGAAGTGCACACCATCTCCTCTGTAGATGTCTTGCATGTTGTAACGCAAGTTATTGTTGTATATTGAACCCATTCTAAAGTCTCTCTTGTAAACAGAAAGAGATTTATTCACATGTTTCCGTGCTTTCTCAAATTGTGGACAAAATTGGTTGGACCAGTTCCATTTCTGTCTTTGGCATATATTGGAATATACCAAGGCAGTTTGGGGAAAAAGTGTCATCAATTGATGAAAGGTGTCCTTTAAAAGCATTTCCAGACCAACCCCAGTCATAGTCACAAAATCATTTCCACCACAGTGCACTATTAAGAGGTCAGGGTTTGGCAGATGCATAAAACAATTATAATAAAAATATATAAAATATATTTTTCATTTAAAAGAAGAATACATTTTACAGCTTTTGATATTTGCTATTAAAAAACCATTGAAATTCACTGAAAAGACCATAGGTTATAGACTATATATAGTTAGTAATTAGCATTTACAAAACCTTGAAAATTCACTGAAAAAAACATAGGTTATAGACCATATATAGTTAGGGATTAGCATTTACAACACCTTATTTTACTCACACAAAACCATTGAAATTCGCATATATAGTTAGTTGCACTAACTATATATCGCGCACCCGCAATCCACTGCTGATGATGTCACATATTACATCATTCATGACATGGTCAGTGACATCACTGATGACATCACTGATGACATCTCAAATGACATCACTGACAACATCACTGATGACATCATTCATGTGATAATACGATGAACCTCTTCAGACTCTAATATAACCTTAGATACACTCAGTGTAAACAGACACTCACAGATTGTCACTCATCCATGGAGTTACTCATACACCTAGTCAGTCATGCAAAGAATCAATCACACCTCCATTTCCTCAACTATACAGTTATGAACACCTTACTTATTCAAACATATTCTAACACATATTTACTCTCTTATACAATCACTGATACAAGCTTTCAATAATCCATGCAGCCACTCACACATTCACTGGCTCTTATACACAGTAATTTATGCATGTCAACTCTCACATGTACTGTGTTTTACACATGTACTTACTTTGACATGTAGCACTGAGATATCCATTTACTCACCAATACACTCATGCACACAGTCAACCACCCATACAGCTGTTTCCACATGCAGTTTTGAACCCATACATCTAGTGAATCAACTGTTCACACATCTATGCACAGAGTCACACACCTCCCAGCCACCCACACACACACTCACTCTCCCATACAAATACTTGGGCAACCAATCAATAACCCATATAGTTAATCATATAGCTACTGATCAACACATTACAGAACAACAGATATAATGATGCACAAATTAAGACAGTTTAGTCACCAACCCATGTTCTCAGTGAGACACATTTAATCACTCTCTCATAGAGTCAGTCATGCACCTACTAAATCCTTCATCCAGACACTTATACATCCACTCATTCTTCAATATGTAAGACATATTTTAACTTTACAGAAACATACAGTCACTGGATAATGTCATCAGTGATGTCATCAGTGATGTCACTGACCATGTCATGAATGATGTAATATGTGACATCATCAGCAGTGGATTGCGGGTGCGCGATATATAGTTAGTGCAACTAACTATATATGCGAATTTCAATGGTTTTGTGTGAGTAAAATAAGGTTTTGTAAATGCTAATCCCTAACTATATATGGTCTATAACCTATGGTTTTTTCAGTGAATTTTCAAGGTTTTGTAAATGCTAATTCCTAACTATATATGGTCTATAACCTATGGTTTTTTCAGTGAATATATATATATATGTATATATTTTACCAACTGGCGGTCGCCAGTAGGTAGTTATAGTTAGGATTTTTTTCAATGTTAAATCTCAAAATTCTATTTGGAATAACTTTGGCGCCGGTTGACGAATCTGCCTGACAATTTCCTCAAAATGGCCTCTTCGAACTCCGGTCCTTCTCTGAAAGTTTGGGGGGATTTGTCAAGCGGGGGCCGAGATAAAAGGGGGTCCCAAAACGCGTTTTCCCCATGTTAATTTCCATAGGGCGGTCGACCTCACTTTTAGGCCGAACGGCTGAATGGATTTCCACCAAACTTGGCAAAATTGTAGGGACTTGTAGCCTGATGTGCCTTTGCTATGTCTCAAGATATGAGCTCCAGTGGATTTTGAGTGATTTAGGTTAAAAATAATATATATATCTATAGGCGCGCCCCGGTACGCGCACCAGGGAGCGCACCGGGCGCGCCACGCGACTTGCGCACGGAAAGCTGATTGGCTCACGGGTGTCTGTAAACATTCAAAACAGTCCGGAGCGGCTGCCATCTTGTGTCTCGGTAGGATCGAGACACAAGAGGTGACATAAAAAAAAGGGAGAAATGACTATAAGGGGGCAGGGTAGACCCCCTCCTGACCCCCTAGGTTTGACGTGGGGGCTAAAATAGGGTCCCGCAGAGCATTTAAAAAGAAAAACATTGGATTTGCACGGGGGGAGCGCCCGGTACGTGCACCGGGAAGCACACCGGGGAGCGAAGCATGGGGAAAATCCAGGGCCTTATTTATGAAGGCCTTGCAACAGTTTTGCGCCACCTGTGCGTCACCAGCGGTGTAAAAAATGTGCCTCATTGCGCTATATTTAAAAAGTGACTCATCTAGGTAGATGGGTCACTTTTTAAAACCCTGCACCACATTATACCTGCGTCAGGTATAATGTATGCAGAGGGGGCGTTCCCCCGCAAAAAGCCTCGTAATAGTGACGCAGTGAAATCTATGAGATTTCACTGCGTCACTTTTAGGATGCTGTTGCGTCAAAATCTTGCGCCTGCCTCACAGCAGGCGTAAGACTGACGCAAGACCTTTCACATGGGGCTTTCCCCATGTGAAAGGACGCATTACTGGAGTTGCGTCACTTTTGTGACACACTCCAGCAATGCGTCACTTTTGTGCTTACAGATACGTCAGAAATACTGACGTATCTGTAACTCCTTGCGACATGATTCGTCATACATTAAATATGACACATCTGAAATGTCGTAAGGAGTGCGCACAGAAAAGTGACGCATCGCTGTTTTCACGCAGCGATGCGTCACTTTTCAGAAATGAGGCCCCCTGTTTATTCACTGTGTCACCTCTACGACCCTTTCTTGCGTCAATACGTCCCTTTTGCATACATTACACCTGAGGTAGGAATAATGTGGCGCAGGGGCTTACAAAGTGATGTAACTACCTAGATGCGTCACTTTGTAAATATGACTGAATAAGGTGCATTTTTTACAGCACTGGTGTGTCACAAAAAGTGACGCATCGGTGGCGTTAAGGTGACGCATGGCTTCATAAATGACTGATGACACCATCCTTGTGACAGAGTGACAGACCTCCTTTCAGTGTAATGTACCCTTGAAACACATATTCAAAAATAGAAACTAACATTTTCATAAACATGGAGGGATTGGTGACGGTACAACGCGTACCGTCACAACGCGTGCTGTTACAACGCGTCCCTTACAACGCAAGTCGTTACCACGACTTGCGTTGGGGGCGCGGATATCGAATAGTATAATTTACTATTCTAACACCAGTCCCCGTGGACACTAGGGAAGGTGTTGGAATAGTAAATTTACTATTTTTAATCTTCTAGCGCCCTCCAGCGCAAGTCGTGGTAACGACTTGCGTTGTTACGGACGCGTCGTAACAGCACCGCGTTGTAACATCCGCGTTGTAACGGATGTTTCCCACATGGAGATACCCATACCAGTTACAATAACCAATTCAGTAATTCCGCCATCTATATACACATCCACTCATTCACCAACAGTTCTATATAGTCACTCATACATATACTCACTCATCATATATAGCGATACACCTATACATCCTGTTACACACCGACAGTCATCCAAAAGTTACTCACACACATACTCACACATTCAAATAAACTATTAAACATCCATTTATTTGCATATGCAGCTATACACACACTACCACCTTACTTCTAAGGAAACTTACACATACTTACTCTCTTAAACAATCACTTATAGAAACACATACTTATTTAAACAGGAACTCTTACAATCTCTCACTCTCACATTTACTCACTTATATACATCAATACTCACATATACTAGATTAAAACATATGTAGTTACTGATAAAGACACTAGTGAGACAGTCATTCACTCACTAACACACACATATACACACTCATCCACCCATACAGTCCTGCGCATAAGCTGTCTTCAAAACCCATACAAACAGTGAGTCAGTCATTGATGCATCTATGTGCTAAGTAATACCCCCACCAAACCATACAGACTCATACAGATACTAAAAAAACATCTAATAACCCATATACACACACATGTAGCTACTCACCAACCCATGCAGCCACTTATACACAAAGTGAAACACTGATACAAACATTTAAATATTTAAACATTACTCGCTAATATATGTATTCACTAAGATACACTTAATAAGCCAGTTAATCAATCAATTTTTTTTTTTAAAAAACATCCATTTAGACACTTATTTAAACATTTATTCTTCCATCCACCTTTACAAATACATATATAAAACATATTTATTTTTCAGAAAGACACACATTCACTGGATGATGTCATCAGTGATGTCATGAGTGATGTCACTGACCTTGTCATGAGTGATGTAATATGTGACATCATCAGCAGTGCATTGCAGGCACGCAAGTTATAGTGAGTCCAACTAACTATAACGTGGGAATTTCAATGGTTTATGTCAGTAAAATTTCCAGGTAACTATAACTGGTGTGAAACCTATTGTTTTTTCAGTGAATTTAATAGGTTTTTTAAATGCTAACTCCTAACTATAACTGGTGTGAAACCTATGGTTTTTTCAGTGAATATATATATATATACGTGAACAAGCAGTGAGGTGAAACACGTTGTTTGTTATTTGCTGCCGATTAAATATATGAAGCACAGCAACTCCTGGCGTGTCGTTGTACGTTTCTTCGTATGGGAGAATCTTCTTTTGATATATATTTATATATATATATATATATATCCGCACTGTCCTTCTCACTGCGCCAGTCTGCAATCACCGACCCCACACAGGAAAGAACAGGAAGACCCAGAGTGCAGGTGAGTTTAGTTTATTCGATAGCACACCACGGCAGCATAACGTTTCGGCCTGCACAGAAGCCTTGGTCACATGGCGCACTGAAAGAGGTGCAAGAAATTTAAAGGGGACATTCACAATAGAGGGGAACATTTGATTGGTGAATTTGAATGCAGTGGGAGTGTTTACAAACTGCAACAGAAAGGAATGTCTGCAATTGCACTAATTAAGACGGGGAAAACTCATGTCAAAAATATATATGTAAGCCCTGGAAAATTAATCACTGTGTAAATACATTTGCACTAGCCGACCTTTGTGTAAGTCCAGTCAAATTCATTAATTAATGTTAATACATAAACAGTGGGCAAACGAAGTATGTACAACATGCAATATATGGAAACACATATTTACATAAAGTGCAAACGGCAAATGTCTATCTGGTGTCAATATGATAGATTCATTAAAAAGGCTGACAGCATAAATGCTAACAATCCACGTATATACAGTGCACAGTATGACAGTTGAACCACATATTTAAAATATGTACAGTATATTTAATATATATACATCTATAAAAATCATAGATTACAAACTCCTACCCCAAATTACTGATGAAGTATCAAAACGAAAAATAAATTATAATAGACATTACGGCTGGCTATTCAGGGCTCTGTTTTGAGTACCTATTGAAATCTCCCCTCACTATTTCTAAGAAAAATCAAACTCCAACACCAATCACCCATCTCTAATGTGAATGCTGAAAATAAAGTGAAAAATATAATAAGTGCAACATACTTTTTTTCTCTCAAGTTTACATTAAAAGTTTTTTGGTGACATTTGTTTTCTTAGGAAAGTAGCAACCAACAAACTACCTTATGATGACCTAGTGTGTTAATTCATGAGTGGTCATTTTAGTTAGTTTGGGCCGACACTACTATATGATCTTACAGGTGACAACAAGAACAAAAAGTTGGCAGTGAACAATCACTATCCTACCGGGGGAGAGGCAGAGATGCTGCAAGATAGCTGTTCAGATATGTGGGATTTACAAACAAGTGTAAAAATCCTCTGTGGAATTGAGGCCATTGGGGCTCTTGCTATCCATCTCCAGGATGTATCTGGTCTCGAGTGCCGATATATATATATTTATTCACAGAAAAAACATAGGTTTCAGGGGTGTTATAGTTAGCTGGACATTTCACTCGTACAAAACCATAGACATTCTGCTGTTATGGTTAGTTCTGCTAACTATAACTCACGCACCTTCAATGCTGATGATGTCACATATTACATCAATCAATCAATCACTCATAGTATTTACAGAGCGCACTACATACCCGTGAGGGTCCAAGGCGCTGGAGGGGGGTGATGCTGCTCCTGTTTGAAGAGCCAGGTCTTAAAAAGTCTCCTTAAGGTTAGGAGGTCTTTGGTCTGCCGCAGGCGGTTGGGAAGGGTGTTGCACGTCTTGGCGGTGAGGTGGGAGAATGATCTGCCAGTGGCGGTCACTCTTTGGATGCGGGGATGGTGGCGAGGGTGCCGTCAAAGGAGCGGAGCTGGCGGATGGGGATATTGAGGCCGAGTCAACTGTTGAGGTACGCTGGTCTGGTATTGTGGAGTGCCTTGTGTGTGTGGGTGATGAGCCTGAAGGTTATTCTCTTGTTGATGAGAAGCCAGTGCAGGTCTCTAAGGTAGGGTGTGATGTGGCTGCGGTGAGGGATGTTAATGATCAGGCTGGCCGAGGCGTTCTGGATGTGTTTGAGCCATTTTAGGACTCTGGCCGGGGCTCCTGCGAGTGCTTTGCCGTAGTCCAGTCTACTGCTGATGAGGGCCTGGGTGACCATGCTTCTCTTTTCTGTGGGGATCCACTTGAAGATCCTGCGGAGCATGCAGAGGGTGTTGAAGCAGGAGGAGGAGACAGCGTTGACCTACTTTGTGATGGAGAGGGTGGAGTCGCGGATGAACCCTAGCTTGCGTGTAAGGTTGGTGGGTGTAGGGGGTGTTCCTAGTGCAGTCGGCCACTAGGAGTGATCCCAGTCCGAGGGGGTGGGTCTGAGGATGAGGACCTCCGTCTTGTCTGAGTTCAGCTTCAGTCGGCTGTTTTCCATCCAGTCGGCGATGGCCTGTACTCCTTCGTGGAGGTTGGCTTTGGCGGTGTGGGGGTCTTTGGTGAGGGAGAGGATCAGTTGGGTGTCGTCCGCATGGTAGATGATGTAGACGTTGAACAGTGTTGTGCTGAGGGATGAGCCTTGGGGGATGCCCCAGATGATCTCGGTGGCTTAGGAGCAGAATGGGGGAGTCAGACGCTCTGAGTTCTGCCGGAGAGGAAGGAGGTGGTCCAGTCCAAGTCCTTCTCTTAGATTCCGGCGTCGTGGAGGCGTGTTCTTAGTGTGAGGTGGCAGACAGGTCCAGGAGGATGAGGGCTGTGGTTTCTCAGTTGGCAAGCAGGATCCTGATGTCAATGAGGGCAGTTTTGGGGCTGTGGTTGCTGCGGAACCCAGACTGGGAGGGGTCCAGGATGTTGTTTTCCTCGAGGAAGCTGGTCAGTTGTTTGTTGATGGCCTTTTCGATGACCTTCGCTGGGAACGGGAGCAGGGAGATGGGTCAGAAGTTCTTGAGGTCCGCCTTGGGGTTTTTTGAGTAAGGCGTAGATTTCTACGTGCTTCCAGCTCGCCGGGAAAGTTAATGTCTCGAAGGAGATGTAGATGGTTTTCCGGAGGTGGGGTGCGATGGTGCTGCTGGCTTTGTTGAAGATGTGGTGTGGGGCAGGGGTCTTCCGGGGATCCGGAGTAGACGATGTTCATGATCTTGATGGTGTCTCTTCATTGATGTTGGTCCAGGCCAGTAGGTGGTTGGTGCGGGTGGTGGTCGTTGGAGCGGGGGTCGCAGCGGTTGCTGGGGTGGTGGCGGCATTGAAGCTGTCATGGATGTCGGCGATCTTGCGATGGAAGAAGGTGACCAGAGAGTCGCACAGGTCTTGAGCTGGTGGGATGTTGTTGGCGTTGGAGCTGGGGTTGGAGAGTTCCTTCACAATGTTGAAGAGCTCTTTGCTGTTGTGTACGTTGTTTTCTAGGCAGTCTTTGAAGGAGGTCTTTTTGTCGGATCTGATGAGGCAGTGGTGTCTGTGGGTAGTGTTTTTGTTAGCTATGTAGCTTTCTGGTGTTTGTTTACGGGTCCAGTTCTTTTTGGGTTTTCGGCAGGATCGCTTGGAGGCCTGGAGTTCTTCGGTGAACCAGCTGACTCTCTTGCTGGTGTGGGTTTTGGGGGTTTCTTGAGCGGGGCTAGGGTGTTGGCGCAGTCATCGATCCACTGTCTGAAGCTGTGGGTGCTGTGTCGGGGTCGGTCGAGTCTGCAGGTGGGCTCTGGGTGAGGGTGGTGGTAAGCTGGTCCACTGTGACCTTGCTCCAGTTGCGGCGAGGCATCTGTTGGGTGTGGTGGTGTGTGGTGGGTTTCCGGAAGGTGAAGTGGATGCAGCGGTGGTCGGTCCAGTGGAGTTCGGTTGTGTGGTTGAAGGAGACGTGAGTGCTTGCTGAGAAGATGGGGTCAAGCGTGTGGCCGGTGGAGTGGGTGGGTGTTGTGATGAGTTGTCTGAGTCCAAGGTTGGTGAGGTTGTCGATCAGGGTGGAAGAGTTGGAGTTGTTGTTGTTTTCGAGGTGGAAGTTCAGGTCCCCGAGGAGGATGCAGTCCGTGGAGGCGAGGGCGTGTTTGCTGATGAAGCGAGTGAAGGAGTGGCTGAACTGCGGTCGGGGTCCGGGGGTCTGAGGATGATGGTGCCTCTGAGGGTGGTGTTGGGGTCAGTGTGGATCTGGAAGTGCAGGTGTTCAGCGGTGCTGAGGGTGTCATTGGTGTTGGTTGAGACTTTGGGAGTGTTCCTGTGGATGATGGTGATTCCTCCTCCTTCTCCGTTGGTACAGTCCTTGCGGGTGATCTTGTAGCCTCCTGGGATGGGTTTGGCGATGTCAGGTGCCAAGAAGGGGTTCAGCCAGGTCTCTGTCAGGAAGGCGACGTCTGGGGTGTTAGTATCAAGTAGGTCCTAGAGTTCGACAGCGTGTTTGCGGGTGGAGCGGGTGTTGAGACAGATGCATCTGAAGAAGTTAGGTTCCTTTTTGGGCGGGTTGGCAGGCCGGATCCTGGTAAAACTGCAGGTCCGGCAGGAGAAGAGTCCTTGGGTGTGTTTCGGGTGGCCTGGTGGCAGGTGCGAGATTGTATGGTGTGGAATGCGTGGAAAGTGCTGGAGTGTGTGCGGTGGCCAGGGGTCATGGCGCCAGGCATGGTCCAGGCACAGATGGGCGCAGACAGGCTTGCTTTAGGCGCGCCCGCTGCGCGGCCTCCATTTGAGGGGCTGAGGGAGAAAGGAGCAGCTGGGAGGCGGGAGCGAGGTGGCAAATGGGTTTGGAGGGGGCGTGGGGCAGCAGGGGAGCAGTGGCGGGAAGCTAAAGAGGGAGCAGGTTGGGCTAACAGAAGGCAAGGGACAACAATAGCGGGGGGCACAGGGGAGAAAAAATGGGCACAAAATACCAACAGTGGGAGCAGAGAGCAATAGTTAGGAGAAGATTGAGGCAGGCAGTACAGAGGCAAAATGAAATGAAAGCAAGAGCAGGCGGGATACCGGTCAATGGGCGGAAGCAGAAGAGGTGCTTGAGTCACATAGAGGGCTACGTGGCGGTGAGGGGAGTGACCTGCCTGGTGACAGGGTCAAGGGTTGCTCTCTCTACTGCTGCATGGCCTCCGTATGGGGAGTTGTGGGAGGAAGGAGCAGCTGGGAGGCGGGGTGGCGAACGGTTTGGAGGGGGGTGGGCAAAATTAAGTGAAAGCAAGAGCAGGCGGGATACCGGTCAACGGGCGGCAGCAGCAGTGGTGCTTGAGTCACACAGAGGGCTGTGTGGCGGTGAGGGGAGCGACCTGCCTGGTGATTGGGTCAAGGGTCGTTACATCATTCATAACATGGTCAGTGACATCACTGATGACATCTCAAATGACATCACTGATGACATCATCCAGAAAATGTGGTTTAGTTTGGAATTTTAAATATGTATTTTATATATATATATATATATTTTTGTTGCAGCTCATGTAGAGCTTGCAAATTGGGGGTCAATACGAGAACATACACCACCCCTTTTGAAATCAACCCCGTCCCCCTACGAGATCACTTCACTTGCCGTACCGAGTTGGCAGTATACGTTTTGACCTGCAGCTGCAATTTGCAGTATGTAGGCACCAAATTACCGGTGCATCAGCGTATATTGCAGCACCTCCGTGCGATCCTACATGCAGACCAAAGTTATCCAGTTGCTCGACATTTTCAGATGGTGCACAATAAAAAATTAGCACATTTGAAATACTATGTCATTGACGCTGTAGTGACCAGCAAAAGAGGTGGCAACTATGAGAAGAAACTGAGGCAACTCGAGTCCCATTATATAGGTTTGCTTAACAGCAAAAGCCCTGGGGGCTTAAATATGGGGGAAGATTTACATAATTTCCTGTAGCTCTCCCCATTATCGGTCCATGTATCTGAAACAGTTACTCTAGATAGATTTATTGACATTCTATGAACAAAAATTAATTTATGCAAATGTGCATATATATATCCATGTGTTCATGCCTACAACCCACTGTGATGAATTAGACCTTTTAATCAGAAGTGAGAAAAAAATATACGATAAAAAATGATCACACCTGTATTAGAGCACAACACTTTTTTCAATATAAATTTATTGATCCTCAAAACTGCACTTTTTTGTTAATATGTTTTAAGCACTCTTGATGTATACAACACAATCAGCGCCAGTTACATAGATAGAAACAGATAAAGATCCATCCTTTTTGACAAAAAATCAGAATAAGACTAAGCACCGTCACTTGGTACATTATATTATTATGTTGACCTTAATATGCGAGTTGGGACATTTGGACTGAAACATCCATGAAAGTTACTATTCAACGATGTATGTTCCATTTTAAAATGCAGATGATGATATATCTAAAGGTTACAATTGCAATGTATTTGTACTAATGATAAACCATGAATTGGATCATTGTAAATAGAAAGGAGTCTGTAGGTCTTCTTATATACCAATACATATGCAGGAATGGTTAAACTAGGTCGAACAATCAACTGAAAGAAATATAAATTCTTGCTTTAGTCCCAACGTAACCCCAAATACTTGCACAAATGCTTCCGAAATATAGCCTTATACACAGGTTTTCATGATTGTATATTTGTAAATAGCGTATTTGCACAAATAATAACTAGGGCAGAATAACCCATCAATCATGTTTAAGATATAAGAAGCGTATTTGTTTGTAGCGGAGAATTATAATTCATTTGAAAATGTATAAATGCTTTTTGTGTATTGGTACGAATAATAGCCAAAGCAATGTTAAACGATATCCAAACACTTGGCTTTTTGGTTAATTTCGAGAAGATTGTAGATAAAGGGTGCATTTGTTTACATGAATGGTCAACATTTACAATTACAAGCGACATGCAACAATCTAAATGTGGCGAAACCTTTTACCCGTAATTGATTTTCTTTTTAGAAACAAAAAACGTGTTCATTTATATGAAGAAAAGGTTGTACATACTATGTAAATCAGGAATAACGGTAAGTCAATGTCACCATTCTAAGATGGCATCCACAGTTGCTAACAAATATCACTGATGTGCAAGCAGTCTGTTCACTATGTCAATTAGTTTGTTTTGGCGCGTAATTAGTAACATTCTGTATATATGGTGTTGCTCCATCTTTGCCATTTGTCAGTGAGCAAGGGCACAGGCTTGCCCGAAACGCGTCTGATGGCAGCTTTTCCACCGCACAATGATTTAAAATAAAAACATTGGATACCTGACTTTTGCCTGAGCGTACTGATTCCTGGTCTGTGTGTCTTTCTGTGCAGCCAAGCACTGGTGTAGACGGGCTGGATACACACACATATATATATATATATATATATATATATATATTACCTACTGGCGGTCGCCAGTAGGTAGTTATAGTTAGGATAATTTTCAATGTTAAATCTCAACATTCTATTTTGAATAACTTTGGCGCCGGTTGACGAATCTGCCTGAAATTTTCAGGAAAATGGTCTCATGGCGGTCCGGTCCTTCCCTGAAAGTTTGGGGGGGATTCGTCAAGCGGGGGCCGAGATAAAAGGGGGGTCCCAAAACGCGTTTTCCCCATGTTAATTTCCATAGGGCGGTCGATTTCACTTTTAGCCCGAACGGCTGAATGGATTTCCACCAAACTTGGCAAAATTGTAGGGACTGGTAGCCCGATGTGCCTTTGCTATGTCTCAAGATATGTGCTCCAGTGGATTTTGAGTAATTAAGGTTCAAAAAAATATATATATCTATAGCAGCGCTCCGGTAAGCGCACCGGTACGCGCACCGGGCGCGTCACGCGACTTGCGCGGAGAAAGCTGATTGGCTCTGGGGTGTCTGTAAACATTCTAAACAGTCCGGAGCGGCCGCCATCTTGTGTCTCGGTAGGATCGAGACACAAGAGGTGGCCAAAACAAAGGGGGAAATGACCATAAGGGGGCAGAGTAGACCCCCCTTGACCCCCTAGGTTTGATGTGGGGGCCATAAAAGGGCCCCACGGGGCAAAAAAAAAATTAAAAAAAATTTTGATTTTCGCGGGGTGAGCGCCCGGTACGCGCACCGGGCGCGTCACGCGACTTGCGCGGAGAAAGCTGATTGGCTCTGGGGGGTCTGTAAACATTCTAAACAGTCCGGAGCGGCCGCCATCTTGTGTCTCGGTAGGATCGAGACACAAGAGGTGGCCAAAACAAAGGGGGAAATGACCATAAGGGGGCAGAGTAGACCCCCCTTGACCCCCTAGGTTTGATGTGGGGGCCATAAAAGGGCCCCACGGGGCAAAAAAAAAAAAAAAAATTTTTTTGATTTTCGCGGGGTGAGCGCCCGGTACGCGCACCGGTAAGCGTACCGGGGAGTGTACCATGGGGAAAAAGAATGACAGTTTTAAAAGTAGCTGATTAGAAAAAAAAATGTTTAGTTGTTTTTTTTATATATACACATACATATATATAAATGCATATGCACATATATATATGCATATATGTCTATATGTGTGCGTGTAGAGAGAGGTAGAGAGGTAGAGGTGTAGAGGTAGAGAGGTAGAGAGGTAGAGAGTAGAGAGTGAGTAATAGAGAGTAGAGAGTGAGTAGTAGAGAGTAGTAGAGAGCAGTAGAGAGAGTAGCAGAGTGAGTAGTAGAGAGTAGTAGAGTGAATAGTAGAGTGAGTAGTAGAGAGTAGTAGAGAGTGAGTAGTAGAGACTGAGTAGTAGAGAGTAGTAGAGAGTAAGTAGTAGAGTGAGTAGTAGAGAGCAGTAGAGAGTGAGTAGTAGAGAGTGGGAGAGAGTAAGTAGTAGAGAGTAGTGGAGAATATTCCAAAGTTTGGCACAGCACCACTTTCACAATGAGTCCAATCAAATCATATCACTTAGAGTACTTATTGAAGCGCTGAATCTTGGTGTATATTCAAATGCTTTTATTTTCCTTAAGTTTATGTACCACAGCCAGCCGAAACGTTTCGTTCTGTACAACAGAACTTCTTCAGGGCGTTCTTATTTCCTTCAAGTTATGTCGGTATCCCGTTGTCATATAACTAGATATTTCTTCCAAATGTTAGACGAGACATAAGTATATTCTTATTAAAAGTGACTAGGTATCAATTTTACCCACACAATTCGGGCAGACTTGAGTAATTTATAGCATCCTCAAAGTCAGTCTTTCAAAAATTCCAAAGTATAGGACATGATAATCCAAATCCAAATGTTTCTCAAGAAAAGTCATTTACAATCGTTCGGAATATCGGTGTTTGGGCAGATATGATCCAGGGACCCCCAGTATGCAAGGGGAATTAGTCCCCCCTCTGCAAAGGCGCCAGTGGCCTGCATTGCAGAGAGGTGTAACAAGGGTGTGGCCTCATTACACTTCTCTGCAATGCAGCTCCCTCGTGCATACTGGAGGCTCCTGGTGGACTAGTTGACCCCAGGGACCCCCAGAATGCAAGGGGAATTAGTTCCCCCTCTGCAAACGCGGCAGTGGGCTGCGTTGCAGAGAGGTGTAACAAGGGGCATAGTCTCATTACACCTCTGCAATGCAGCCCCAGGCGCATACTGGAGGTTCCAGGTGGGCTAATAGGCCCCCAGGGGCCCCCAGTATGCAAGGGGAATTAGTTTCCCCTCTTCAAACATGCACGGGGGCTGCGTTGCAGAGAGGTGTAAAAAGGGTTGTGGCTTCATTACACCTCTCTGCAATGCAGTCCCCTGGCGCATACTGGAGATTCCTGGTGGGCTTTCAGGTCTTATATAGTTAGGAGTTAGCATTAAAAAAACCTTTGAAATTCACTGAAAAAACCACAGGTTTCACACCAGTTATAGTTAGGAATTAGCATTTAAAAAACCTTTGAAATTCACTGAAAAAACCATAGGTTTCACACCAGTTATAGTTAGGAATTAGCATTTAAAAAACCTATTAAATTCACTGACAAAACCAGTTATAGTTAGCTGGAAATTTTACTGATATAAAACCAATGAAATTCCACGTTATAGTTAGTTGGACTCACTATAACTTGCGCGTGCAATGCACTGCTGATGACGTCACATATTACATCACTCATGACATGGTCAGTGACATCACTCATGACATCACTGATGACACCATCCTTGTGACATAGTGACAGACCTCCTTTCACTGTAATGTAACCCTTGAAACACATATTCAAAAATAGAAACTGAAATTTAAAAAAAAATGGAGATACCCATATCAGTTACAACAAGCAATTCAGTAATTCCACCATCTATATGCACATCCAGTCATTCACCAACAGTTCTATATAGTCACTCATACATATACTCACTTATCATATGAAGTGATACACCTATACATCCTGTTACACACCGACAGTCATCCAAAAGTTACTCACACACATACTCACACGTGCAAATAAACTATTGAACATCCATTTATTTGAATATAGAGTTATACACACACTTCCACCTTACTTGTATTGAAAAATACACATATTTATTCTCTTAAACAATCACTTATAGAAACACATACTTATTTAAACAGGAACTCTTACAATCTCTTACTCTCACATATACTCACTTATATACATCAATATTCACATATACTAGATTAAAACATATGTAGTTACTGATAAAGACACTAGTGAGACAGTCATTCACTCACTAACATACACATATACACACTCATCCATCTATACAGTCCTGCACATATGCTGTCTTCAAAACACATACAAACAGCGAGTCAGTCACTCATGCATCTATGTGCTAAGTAATACCCCCACCAAACCATATAGACACTCATACTGATACTAAGAGAAACATCTAATAACCCATATACATACGCATGTAGCTACTTACCAACACATGTAGCCACTTATAAACAAAGTGAAACAATAATATATATATTTAAATATTTAAACATTACTCACTAATATTTATTTTTCAGAAAGACACATATTCACTGGATGGTGTCATCAGTGATGTCATGAGTGATGTCACTGACCATGTCATGAGTGATGTAATATGTGACGTCATCAGCAGTGCATTGCACGCGCAAGTTATAGTGAGTCCAACTAACTATAACGTGGAATTTCATTGGTTTTATATCAGTAAAATTTCCAGCTAACTATAACTGGTTTTGTCAGTGAATTTAATAGGTTTTTTAAATGCTAATTCCTAACTATAACTGGTGTGAAACCTATGGTTTTTTCAGTGAATATATATATATATATATATATATATATATATATATATATATACACCAACCTGTATTGAAGTTTGAGTATATATATATAACTGTCTGGATGGAGGATTTAGTAGATTTCTTACTGTCTGTTTAAGTGACTAATTAAAAAAGTGTCTCACTTAATATATCGATTAGTAACTAAACTATGTGAATGTGTGCATCACTGTCTCTGTTGTTGTATAACATGCTGCATCAGTTGGTCACTAGCTACCTGAGTATATATATTAGTTATTGATTAGTTGGGTGAGTATTTGTATGGGACACTGAGTTTGTGTGTGGTTGAATGGGGTGTGTGTAACTCTATGCATAGATGTGTAAATCGTTGATTGACTAGGTGTATAGGTTGAAGAGCGCATGTGGAAAAAGTTGTTTGGATGGCAGAGTGTATTTATTTGTGTGTTGGTGAGCGAATATATGTTTTAGTTGTATCTAGTCAAGTCAAGTCAAGTCAGAGAATTTATATAGCGCACTACCTACCCAGAGGGTCTCAAGGCGCTTAGAAAGGGGAGGAGGATTACTTGTCAAATATCCACGTTTTAAGTTGCTTTCTGAATGCTAGGTGGTTCTGGGTGAGGCGAAGGTACGCGGGGAGTGAGTTCCATGTTTTAGCAGCCAGGTATGAGAAGGATCTGCCTCCCATGGTGGTCTTGTTGATGCGAGGTACAGTGGCGAGGGCTTGGCTGGAAGAACGTAGTTGGCGGGAGGGGGTGTAGAAGGACAGTCGTGAGTTGAGGCATTCTGGTCCGATGTCGTAGAGTGATTTGTGTGCGTGGGTTAGCAGTCGGAAAGTGATTCTCTTATTGACGGGTAGCCAGTGGAGGTCTTTCAGGTGACCAGAGATGTGTTCGTTGCGCGGGATGTCTAATATGATCCTGGCTGAGGCGTTTTGGATTCGTTGGAGTTTCTTCTGGAGTTTAGCGGTAGTACCTGCGTAGAGGGTGTTTCCGTAGTCCAGTCGGCTCGTGACTAGAGCATGGGTGACTGTTTTCCTTGTTTCGGTGGGGATCCAGCGAAATGTTTTCCTGAGCATGCGAAGAATGTTGAAGCAGGATGAAGAAACGGCGTTGACTTGTCTGTTCATTGAAAGTGAAGAATCCAGGATCACGCCTAGGTTCCGTGCGTGGTCTGTCGGGATGGGTGCTTTTCCAAGGGCTTCCGGCCACCAAGAGTCGTCCCATGCAGAGGGGGATGTACCTAAGATGAGGACTTCTGTTTTGTCTGAGTTCAGTTTCAGACGGCTTTGTTTCATCCATTCGGCAACCTGTTTCATTCCTTCGTGTAGGTTAGTTTTGGCGGTGCTGGGGTCATTGGTGAGAGAAAGGATTAGTTGAGTGTCATCCGCGTAAGAGATGATGTTGAGGTTGTGTTGGCGGGCGATGGCCGCGAGGGGGCTCATGTATACGTTGAAGAGGGTGGGGCTGAGTGAGGATCCTTGTGGTACGCCGCAGATGACTTCAGTGGCCTCGGACTTGAATGGTGGGAGGCGGACTCTCTGGGTTCTTCCGGTGATGAACGAGGTGATCCATTCAAGTGCTTTTCCTTGTATTCCGATGTTATTGAGGCGTTGTAACAGGGTGCTGTGGCAGACTGTGTTGAATGCTGCAGAGAGGTCGAGGAGGATGAGGGCAACTGTGTCTCCATTGTCCAGTAGAGTTCGAATGTCGTCTGTTGCTGCGATGAGGGCGGTCTCAGTGCTGTGTTTTGCTCGGAAGCCAGATTGTGAGGAGTCGAGGGATTTGTTGGCTTCGAGGAAAGCGGCGAGCTGGTTGTTGACGGCTTTCTCGATGACTTTGGCCGGGAATGGAAGGAGCGAAATGGGGCGGTAATTTTTGAGTTCGGTGGGGTCCGCTGTGAGTTTTTTCAGAAGGGCGGTGAGTTCAGCGTGTTTCCAGTCTTCCGGGAAGGTGGCGGAGTTGAAGGAGCAGTTGATGACGTCTCGGAGGTGCGGTGCTATGACGGAGTCTGCTTTGTTGAAGATGTGGTGAGGACATGGATCTGTGGGGGATCCTGAGTGGATGGAGTTCATCAGGCGGATGGTGTCCTCAGTGGAGATTGGGTTCCAGTCGTTAAGGGTGTTCACGGGGGAGAGTGTTCAGTAGATGGTTGGGTGGGTTGGTCTCCGGGTTGGTTGTCGAAGCTGTTGTGGATGTCTGCAATCTTGTTGTGGAAGAATGAGGCTAGGGAGTCGCAGAGGGCTTGGGAGGGGGTGATGTCGTTGGAGTTGGCCGAGGGGTTGGAAAATTCCTTGACGATGTTGAAGAGTTCCTTGCTGTTGTGGGCGTTGTTGTCAAGTCGATCCTTCAAAGCTGTTTTCTTGGCCTTTCGGATTAGTTGGTGGTGAGCAGGTCAGCCCTTCGCTATTCAATATTTATATAGCCCCACTTGCAGCACTCCTCAGGGAGAGCAGGTTTACCCCTATTTCCTACGCAGATGACACGCAGCTCCTCCTC
This sequence comes from Lissotriton vulgaris, assembly GCF_964263255.1. Classification (NCBI taxonomy): domain Eukaryota; kingdom Metazoa; phylum Chordata; class Amphibia; order Caudata; family Salamandridae; genus Lissotriton; species Lissotriton vulgaris. The sequence continues at coordinate 81,041 of NW_028248143.1, read as the reverse complement.
ACCTTTGATAAAGACACCCTCAACATCAAAAACATTTTCTCAGAAGGCATGAGGACCATAACATCTTGGATGAGCAGCAATTTCCTGCAGCTAAATGCAGGTAAAACTGAAATAATGCTCTTTATAGAAGCAGTTACCAGCTGGTATCCCAGCTGGTGGCCGGAGAAAATGGGCCCGGCACCATCTTCTAAGCCAGTAGTCAAAAACCTGGGAGTCCTAATTGACAGCGATCTCAACCTTGATGAGCACATAGCTACCACCAAGCGAACCTGCTTCCACGCACTCAGTCTTCTTCGCAAAGTCTTTAATTTTCTTCCCACTTCCACTCGCAAAACTCTGGTTCATGCCTTAGTACTCAGTCGCCTGGATTTCAGTAATGCCCTGCTGATCCCTGCCAAAGAATCTGCCCTGAATAGCTTACAGGTGGTGCAGAACAAAGCAGCCCGCCTGGTAACCAGTGCACCATATCGTACCACGTCACTGCCCTTGCTTCGCAAACTCCACTGCTTACCCAATCCACAAAAGAATTCAATTTAAAATCTGCTGCTTGGTGTTCAAGGGCCTCAACCAGCTGGGTCCCATATATCTGACCAACAAATTGGCCAGACTCCCATCATCTCGCTCCCTCCGCTCCAATGGGAAAGGTCTTCTTGTCAGCCCTCGCATCAAGCAAACCAGATTGGGAGGCAAATCATTCTCCTATCTAGCACCTCAACTCTGGAAACAGCTTGCGGAAAAAATTTAAAACTTCATTCTTCTAAACTCCCATTGCTTTACCGGTTTGCGTCCTCAGCGCGGAGATACCCCATGTGAGGTGATTCAGGCACTTTACAAATGCCATAAATAAATAAATAAATACATAAATAAATAAATAAAGATGTAAATCTTCAACAAAGTAAAAAAAATAATAGGCAATGTATGTGAGAGTTGGTGTATATAAATAATTATATGTAAGAGTCAGTGATTGTGAGAGTAACTATATATAATTGTAATGGTGATTTTTTAACATATTAACTATGAGTTACTATGTGTTTGAATAAATGAGGTGGTGTGTGTATAATTGTGTAAGTGAGTAAATGTAAGTGTGATTAATTTTTTTCATGAGTGAGTAGGATGACTGCATAACCCACTAAGGTGACTGCTGATGTGTCAATGTCTATATATGTGCATGAGTACATTTGATAGTGTTCTATTAATTAGGGACTGCATGTATAAGTGATTCTGCTGTTGAATGGGTAGTTGTGTGTGTAGACGTAGGAATCAGTGAGTGGGTATGTAGTAACTGGCATTGGTGTGTCTGTCACGGCTGTTGATCCTCAGGGTCGGAATGATGCTCTAATGGGTCCACCTCCAGACGCCCCCGCACTCTAGCTATATATCTCAGAGTGCAAGGTAGTCAGGCGAGGGAAAATATATGTTGAAGGACAGGAACATCCGGGACAGGGACCTGAAACGACAAGAGGCATGCGTTAACCAATTCCCCCGTTAGTCTACTCTTCAACTCACCATTGGTGATCACAAACCCTCACCTGATATTGCTCAGGATATAGCTCTTCCCCTGTTTGTACCCCTTCTCCAGCTGAAGATAGAACGACAAAACAATGGTTATAACTCTCTGATAACCCCCTATGTTTTATGTGTATGTGTTTTAATATCCCAACACTCATTCACTCACCAGTCGCCAAAGAAGGGGAAGCAGCAACGAGATCAATAAGAAGGAACAGGCTTTTCCTCTTTGGATAGGATCTCTGATGTTCCTGATGAAAACGAAAATATAACCAAACTGAAATACAGCCACCCGGCTTTTACTCTGAGTAAGTAACCAATGTTTTTCACGATCGACTTAGGAGGGGGCAATCCGGCGTCTCCTAGTCGGTAACCTCTTTCACATAAGAGCTCACAAGCATGTCGTGCAGTGGAGGGGGAAATCCTAGCGTCTCCACAATGCACGTCCAGATAAGTAACACAAGAACCCAAGGCGTGGAGGGGGCAATCCAGCGTCTCACACGCGAAAAACAAACTAGACACCAGCCGATGCCAAGTACCCAATAAACAGGATTATAATCGTGAGCGAGCCGGAGGGGGCAATCCTGCGTCTCCGGGTTCCTCACGGAAACAACAACAGTTCCGCAAGTGCGCTGAGGGAGCAATCCGGCGTCTCACGCGCCTTGCGTATCACACACGCAAGAACAGGAAACTCTCGTCTCGCTTCAGCTTGCTCTACAGCCGCAGAGCAAAAGGACGAACCTCACCTTCCCAGCAGATCCGCGGGGACAGGGCGTCCGCCAACAACAGCATACTATTGGACAAATCACGAGCACCTATTGCAAGGTCCCACCTATCTTTATGCACTTTGTCATCAGCTCCCTAGGCGCAAGGCATTCTGGTAGGTGTAGTCCATCAACTGGGCAGGCACATTTGTCAGACCCTGACAGTATGCCCCCCCGCCCTGTGCCTCCTAGCACCAGGCTTTCCCGGATTGCGGGCATAGAACAGACGGATCAACCGAGGGGCATGCACCTCATGACTGGGCTCCCATGAGTCATCTTCGGAGCCATATCCCTTCCAGGCGACAAGGAACCATAGTTTCCCCTGTCGGAGCCTCGCATCTACGATACGCCGCACCTCGTACTCCAGCTGGCCATCTCTCAGCACCGGCGGGGCGGCCTTGCTCCTTGCAGAACCAGCCGGCTTCAACAGGCTGCAGTGAAACACAGGGTGCATTCTCATGGACACGGGCAACTTCAATTTGTAGGCCACGGGATTGATTCTCTTGATGACCACGTACGGACCAATGAAACGTGGGTGAAATATGCTGCGATAACGGAATCGAATGTTCTTTGTGGACAACCAAACTCTGTCCCCGACCTCATACAACGGACTCTCCTGTCGATGCTTGTCCGCCCATTTCTTGTATACGGTCTTTGCCCGGGCAAGGGTTTTCTGTATTCTTTGATGTGACTCCAACAATGCCTTCACATGGGCAGCCACCGTAGGGTGGTTCTGAACTTCCTCAGGTATGGTCAACGGAAGGGTGTTAGCATGGAAGCCAGTATTGGCCTTGAACGGAGTTTCCCCAGTGGAGCTGTGCCATGCATTGTTGTAGGACAACTCAGCCAACCAGAGAAGAGAAACCCAAGAACGGCTAGCCTCTTCCGAATAGCACCTCAAGTACTGTTTTAGTGTCTGGTTCAGTCTTTCGGTCTGTCCATCCGTCTGAGGGTGGAAACTGGTGGATAGAGCGTCCTCCACCCTCAGCGCCTTACACCACATACGCCAGAATCGAGCCACAAACTGTGGTCCCCTGTCCGAGATGATCACACGAGGAATTCCATGTATCCGGACCACCTGTGTCAATAGCAGTTGAGCGGTTTGACTGGCAGTGGGTAGATTTTTGCATGGAATAAAGTGTCCCATTTTGGTCAAGCTGTCCACCACCACCATGATAGCGTTGTACCCTTGGTCCATGGGCAACCCTACGATGAAGTCCATGCTAATGGTATGCCAAGGACGGGACGGAGTGGGTAGTGGTCTGAGTTTCCCGCGACTCATGGAACGATCTCCTTTTGCCCTTGCACAAGTATCGCAGTGTCCAATCCACTTCCTGCATCTTTAGACAATGATTCCCACCAGAAGTGTCGTTTTAACAGATGGATGGTTTTTGTCACCCCCGGATGCCCGGCCAGCACTTCCCCATGACACCAGTTGAATGCCTGAAGCCGTAGATCGTGGGAAGGAAGAAACAATTTCCCTCCATGCAAGGGAATCCCGTGTTGTAAACTTCGAAGGCGGTTCTGGCTCACCCACTTTTGCCATTGCACCTGGTTTCGTTCCTTCCGTACTTGTTCAATAAAGCGATCTGCTGTTATTGAACAAACCACCTTCTCGGGTGCAATAATCGCTTTTGGTTGTTCTTTTTCAGTTGTCTGTTCACCCCCTAGTCTGGAGAGTGAGTCTGCTTTCTTGTTTTCACTTCCAGGTCGGAACGTGACGATAAAATTATATTCCGCGAAAAACAGCATCCATCTCATTTGGCGTTGTGACAAGTGACGAGCCGTTTTCATGAACAACAAATTCCTGTGGTCAGAGTACACCGTTATGGTGTGTTGTGACCCCCACAGGTAATGTCTCCACTCTTGAAAGGCTCTTTTTATCGCCAACAGTTCTTTTTCAGAGATTGAGTAGTTGCTTTCCGCGGAGTTCAGTTTCTTGGACAGGAAGGCGACTGGGTGTAACTGGCCTGTGACCCTATCTCTTTGCGATAGGACTGCTCCTACTGCGACATCAGAGGCGTCCGCCTCCACTATGAAAGGCAAATCCAGTTGAGGATGCTTCAGGATAGGGGCAGAAACAAACGCTTCCTTTAACAGTTCAAATGCCCTCATGGCTTCAGTGTTCCACTGAAAGGGAATTCCTTTGCGTAGCAACTTGGTGATGGGTGAAGCCAACAAGGAGAACTGTGAGATAAAGCGTCTGTAGTAATTGGCGAAGCCAAGAAAGTCTGTCACGGCTGTTGATCCTCAGGGTCGGAATGATGCTCTAATGGGTCCACCTCCAGACGCCCCCGCACTCTAGCTATATATCTCAGAGTGCAAGGTAGTCAGGCGAGGGAAAATATATGTTGAAGGACAGGAACATCCGGGACAGGGACCTGAAACGACAAGAGGCATGCGTTAACCAATTCCCCCGTTAGTCTACTCTTCAACTCACCATTGGTGATCACAAACCCTCACCTGATATTGCTCAGGATATAGCTCTTCCCCTGTTTGTACCCCTTCTCCAGCTGAAGATAGAACGACAAAACAATGGTTATAACTCTCTGTTAACCCCCTATGTTTTATGTGTATGTGTTTTAATATCCCAACACTCATTCACTCACCAGTCGCCAAAGAAGGGGAAGCAGCAACGAGATCAATAAGAAGGAACAGGCTTTTCCTCTTTGGATAGGATCTCTGATGTTCCTGATGAAAACGAAAATATAACCAAACTGAAATACAGCCACCCGGCTTTTACTCTGAGTAAGTAACCAATGTTTTTCACGATCGACTTAGGAGGGGGCAATCCGGCGTCTCCTAGTCGGTAACCTCTTTCACATAAGAGCTCACAAGCATGTCGTGCAGTGGAGGGGGAAATCCTAGCGTCTCCACAATGCACGTCCAGATAAGTAACACAAGAACCCAAGGCGTGGAGGGGGCAATCCAGCGTCTCACACGCGAAAAACAAACTAGACACCAGCCGATGCCAAGTACCCAATAAACAGGATTATAATCGTGAGTGAGCCGGAGGGGGCAATCCTGCGTCTCCGGGTTCCTCACGGAAACAACAACAGTTCCGCAAGTGCGCTGAGGGAGCAATCCGGCGTCTCACGCGCCTTGCGTATCACACACGCAAGAACAGGAAACTCTCGTCTCGCTTCAGCTTGCTCTACAGCCGCAGAGCAAAAGGACGAACCTCACCTTCCCAGCAGATCCGCGGGGACAGGGCGTCCGCCAACAACAGCATACTATTGGACAAATCACGAGCACCTATTGCAAGGTCCCACCTATCTTTATGCACTTTGTCATCAGCTCCCTAGGCGCAAGGCATTCTGGTAGGTGTAGTCCATCAACTGGGCAGGCACATTTGTCAGACCCTGACAGTGTCAATGGTTTCAAATATGGTACTCTGTCTTTTACAGTGAGTGATGAAAGTTTATACTAATAAATGATGAGGTGTATCAGGTTGTCACGTGGATGATGTCATCAGTGATGTCAGTGATGTCATCAGTGATGTCATTTGAGATTTCATCAGTGATGTCACTGGCCGTTTCATGAATGATGTAATATGTGACATCATCAGCAGTGCATTGAAAGTGAAATGTACAGCTAACCATAACATCCTTGAAACCATTGTTTTTTTCAGTGAATTTCTAAGGTTTTTTAAATGCTAATTTCTAACAATAATGTCTCAGAAACCTATGGTTTTCTCAGTGAATTTCAAAGGTTTTTTGAATGCTATTTTTTAAGTGTAATAGTAGTTATACCTATTTTTTGTGCTGATTTTCTACAGTTTTTTAACTGTTTATTTATAAGTATTTTATTCATTAAATAACATTATATATTTTTCAAATTCAAACTGAAATATTGTTTAATTTTGTAGTTTTTTTTAATTTAAATATATTTATATTATTTTCTTTTGTAATTTTTTTTTCAATTTTTTTTCGGAGTTGCACACCCAAAGCGTACACATCACGGTGGGTACGCGTATTTTAGCCGCCATTTGAAAAAAGTTGTGAAAGATCCACTTGTGGTGTGCGATAGCTGCGTGTTTTTCAGTAACATCATATACATTTAATATAATATGATGTGTGCTATTGCAACCAGTCCGCTACTCCTGCTCCCGCGAATTCACGACACATACGTATTACAGTACACAATGTTTGCATGGTGGCAGGTCCCACGTGACGGCATACATGTGCTGAGGCACGCTGGGTGCGTGACTCCCACACATTTTTTATGTTCTAAAATGATATGTATGTGTCTTTAATATACATATTAGGGTAAGAGATTATCTAAGATATTCATACAAATATTATATTTGTACTTATAATAAACGTATATTATTTTTAAATATATTTTCACAAAGTCGTGTCAGGTGCGTGCTTCGTGAGCGTAGAGTGGCCGATCCTATGTGACCTCAAAAAAAAGATTTCATTGGTTCATATTAAGTATGGGCGGAAAATTCGTTCTGCTCGCGGAATTTGCGGATTTTCCGTGTTTTCGCGATCCGCGTATCGCGTGAAATCGCGGCAAAATCCTTGAATCCGCAAGCGGGACACATTTTGCTTAGGAAGCACTTACAGGGTTACAGCAGGTGCCCAAGTTGAAGCTAATTTCTTTGTAACCATTTACAAAATGGTTACAAAGAAATTAACTTCAACTTGGGCACCTGCAGTAACCCTGTAAGTGCTTCCTGAGGCGCCTCGTTGCCTACTTGCAACTATTCTCTGACCCTGCTCTGACCCTCGCAACAGGGTCAGAGAATAGTTACAATTAGGCAACGAGGTGCCTGTCTCAAAAATTAAACCTCAGCAGGAAGCACTTACAGATAAAACAAGGGTCACATGTATGCTGTTTCCTAAAATAAAAGTATAAGATTTCATAGAGTCTTTTGAAATAAGGCTGCGTGCGTGTGGCCTATATTTTGTTTGGAAGGAGAGGGTGTGAGAATAAAAAGCACATGAGAGGAGGGAGCATGACTGGGTCAAGGTGGAATCAGAGCGAGGGGGAGGAGGCGGGAGTGGAAAGGGGTAGAATGTAAAGCAAATGAGAAAAAAAAGTCAAGAGAGAAGAGGAGGGGATCACGTCAAATAGAAGAGAGATTGTCTGGCAGCGCTATGACATCACATTTATTGCAGTCAGAGCAGCGCTATATATTCAACAATCACAGCATAGCATAACTTGTAAGAAGGATGCTCAGAGTGTCAGAGAGTTGTTCCCAAGGTTTTCCTGACACAATAATTTGATGAGGGGGTGCAAATGCAGGTGAACATGGAGCAAAAAAAAAACTGCACAACATTTTGCATATACACGGCTGCTCCTTTCCTGTTCTGCTGCAGATCTGAGCAAAAGCAGTTGTTACTGTAACCCCTTTGATGTTCTTTCAGAGAAACATTTGCACCCTGGCCTAGCTGAGGCATCTGGCCGGAAATGTCTGTGGGTCCTGTTATCCTCGAGTATATTACCAGTAACTCAATTTCCGCCTGTTCATTTGGCCATACCCCTCACGTTTACCCTCTGCTTTTCTCTTTCTTCCAATGCGGCCATGAACAATAGTCACGCTGACACACACACCAAGTCAGTAAATAGTGGAACTAAAGTATTATCACAGACGAGACAGCTCCAGTGCATATATGATAAAAGTCTTAGGCAAAATAATGTTTTGCCATGTGGGGACTCCTTGCACCCCAGTAACAAGACATTTTCATAGTTCATTTGATGCAGTATGGCGCACCTTTGTGGTCATTTGCCACTGCATCATAAGACGCCTGCCTACAACGAACTTAATGTAGTACGGGCCATGGACTGAGACACAAAGAGTGATACTGGGAATTTTAATAAGCCCACATTCATTTGCAAACTGTGGACCCACTGACTATGCCATTCTAGAGGCCTTTGATTTATATATATTCCTTTTGCAAATAAAATTGGCTACTTGTTCTTACAATATAACACATGTGCCATACATATGCCTTAAGCCTGGCCTGAAAGTAATGGGTGCAAATTGAAGTTCATCAACAAATGCCCTACAGGGTGATTGTGCTGATGGAAAAGGCGAGTGTCCCTTTTTTGACTCAATTGTTTTAATAGGACTGGGGAGAATATGCATTGCATGCTACACCTTCTCGAAGTGCTGTTATTTCTACGGACACTCTCGGTACAGAGAATAAATAGATTTAGCAAGACTTTTTGTTGCTGCAAAGTCACGCTGATGGATGCAAAGCAATCCAAAGTCTTGATAGGGTATGTACATTTCAGCGAAAACTTTTTTGTGCAAAAAAACTTTTTTTTTGCCCAAATAGCGCTTTGCACTGCTTTGCACTACTTTGGTTCAAGCAGGCAACTATGTGGGAGGTTTTCCAGCACAGCCACACATGGTTTTTGATATAAAGACTGTGTTTTCAATCAAAACGAAATAGCATCTAGAGGCCTGTGTAAAGTTTGAGAAATAATATTACTCCAAACATTTCACACTTTGCATGTGTGAAGCACAGTACAGCACACATGCAATGATTGAAATGTTTTAAAGTGTGTCCAGCCATAAAAGTATGTACTGAAGGACTCCTTTTGTACCACAACATAAAGTTATGTGAGTGCCACCTAATATAAGTTTTCTACTGCATGGCTATCCTTCAAATCCAAAATTCTATGCTATGATATATTTTTTTCTAAATTTCACACATTGGATGATGTGTGCTGTACAGTGCTGCACAAAAGCAATGTGAAACATGTAAGGAGTAACAAAAACGTTTCTCCTACTTTACTCAAGGAAGCATTTTTATTTTGTACCCAAATTGTGGTCTAACAATATTTGTAGGTAGGGCTTTGCGTAAAAATCCTTAGGTGGTTTCACTGAGATGCTCACGTACCACACATGGGAAGTCCCCTACACGCAAAGTAGTAGAAGTAGAATGCTCTATTTGCGCTACGAAACGGGTCATTGTTCTGGCACAAAGTCATTTTGCGCTGGAAAGTAAATATGAAATCAGTGCTGTTTTGTGTCACTTTGCAGTGGTTCAAAGTCTGCCCCTGATGTTGACCAATTTCTGAAGCAATGCCATGAAATGTTGAAATGTTGGGGTCAAGAAGAGACGCAATTCCTGTCACTGATACTGTTATACTCGGTCTTTGTCAAAAATAAAAAATACTCAAACCTTAAGTTGTCTCTGACATTTACAAATAGAATTCATGCAAACAAACGAAATAAGTGGACACATGCTGGTGTAAAGTTCCAGAAACACGGGGTCAACTCTTCTGGGCATTTACGCAGCTGTAGTGCAGGAAAAGCACAATACATTTACCCAACAAGGTTGCACTTACTGATTAGCCAGTAGAAAGTACTCCAGTTAAGTATGGTGCAAATCGCAAAAAAATCCGCAATTTCGCTGGAAAAACCATGAATTCGTGGATTTTTCTGCGATTTCGCGTGAATTCGCAGACCGCTGATTCGCAAAATTCGGACCCCACCCATTTTAATCATTCTTGTTGGAACATCTTTAGAGAGACATCTCTTTTCCTACAAGAACCCTTTTTGCTTGCTTTTTTTGGTGTTTTTCAAAAATTATCAAACACAATGGCATCTGGACAGCAGCAGCAGCAGGAGGAAGTATCTTCTGAAGAATCAATCAATCAATCAATGAACTTGTAAAACATGCTACTTACCCGTGAGGGTCTCAAGGCACTGAGGGGGGCTGCTACTGCTCGAAGAGCCAGGTCTTGAGGAGCCTTCTGAAGGTGAGCAGGTCTTGGGTCTTCCGCAGAAGGGTGGCGAGGGTATTCCATGGCTTGGTGGTGAGGAAGGAGAAGGATCTGCTGTCAGAAATTGTACATTGGATGCGCTGGATGGTCGCAAGGGTGAGGCTGGCAGAGCAGAGCTGGTGGGCGGGGGTGTAGAAGTTGAGTCTGTTGCTCAGGTAGGCTGGTCCGGAGTTGTGGAGTGCTTTGTGTGTGTGGGTGAGGAGCTTGAAGGTGATCCTCTTGTTGACGGGGAGCCAGTGCAGGTCTCTTAGATAGGAGGTGATGTGGCAGTGGCGGGGGACATTGTGGATCAGTCAGGCGGAGGCGTTTTGGATGCGTTGTAGTCGTCGCAGGAGTTTGGCCGGGATTCCTGCATAGACTGCGTTGCCGTAGTCCATCCTGCTGCTGACGAGGTCTTGGCTCACCCTTCTTCTGGTTTCAGTCAGGATCCACTTGTAGATCCTGCGAAGCATGTGGAGGGTGTTGTAGCAGGAGGAAGAGATGGCGTTGACCTGTTTTGACATGGAGGGGGAGGAGTCGAGGATGAATCCTAGGTTGCGCGCGTGGTCCGTGGGTGTTGGAGCTGTTCCCAGTGTGGTCGGCCACCAGGATTCGTCCCACACAGAGGGGGTGGGGCCGAGGATGAGGACTTCCGTCCTGTCCGAGTTCAGCTTAAGGCGGCTGTTCTTCATCTGCTCCGTGACTGCCTTCATTCCTTCATGGAGGTTAGTTTTTGTGGTGTGAGGGTCCTTGGTGAGGGAGAGGACAAGCTGGGTTTCGTTGGCGTAGGAGATGTTGTTCAGGTTGTGCTGGTGGGCCACTTGTGCCAGGGGGGCCATGTAGACGTTGAACAGGGTCAGGCTGAGGGATGAGCCCTGGGGTACGCCGCAGATGATGTCAGTGGCTTCGGTTCAGAATGGCAAAGGCGTACTCGTTAGGTTCTGCCAGAGAGGAAGGACATGGTCCAGTCCAGGGCCTTCTTCTGGATTCCGGCTTCTTGGAGGCGTGTTCTTAGTGTGCGGTGGCAGACCGTGTCGAAGGTGGCTGACAAGTCCAGGAGGATGAGGGCTGAAGTTTCGCTGTTGTCCAGTTGGTGCCTGATGTCGTCTGTGGTGGCGATGAGGGCTGACTTGGTGCTGTGGTTTTGTCTGAATCCAGAATGGGATGGGTCTAGGATGTTATTGTCCTCAAGGTGGCGGGTCAGCTGTATGTTGGTGATTTTTAAGTATGGGCCCTAAATCCGCTCCACTCGCGAAATTTGCGAATTTTTGGCAATTTCGTGATCCGCGAATCCCGCGAAATTGCTGAAAAATTTGCGAGCAGGTGGATTTTTTTTTTGGGCCCACAGGAAGCACAGTTAGGGCAGGTGCTCGAGTTGAAGCTAACTTTGTAACCATTTTAGAATGGTGCCCGCAAGCTGCCAGAGTGCTTGCTGGCGCCATTCTAAAATGTTTACAAAGTTAGCTTCAACTCAGGCACCTGCCTTAACTCTGTAAGTGCTTCCTGTGGGCCAAAAAATAAACCTCAACAGGAAGCACAGACAGATATAAATAAAGCAGGTGCCCGAGTTGAAGCTCAAATTCAGTAACATTTAAATCAGTCCAAAACATTAGTGAGCACGGTCGAGGCTGGGCAAGTGTGCTTTAATCTCATATCTGCTGTCGAAAATAATCTGCAATACCCGAGGGAGGTCTTTGCATCCCTGAGTTTCTTGAGCGCAATCCCCGTTCCTGTGACCAGGAGGCTGCTTTCTCCTCACCTGCTGCCCTACTCGCTCGCTGACCCTTTATACACGAGGCATGTTGACACGCATAGAAGCACAGCACCACACACTAGCCGTATCAAACGTCTTCCCGCCCTTTCCCAACTATGATGGACAGCTCAGTCAAGGGACCTCGGCGCCTTTAGGCGCTGTGGCAAAGTTACAGGCACACATGGTCAGTGGAGACAAATCTTCTGGCCCTACGCAGCTGCAGTGTAGGAAACATCCTATCATTTACCCACCGAGGTAGCACTTACTGGATTAGCCAGTAGAAAGTACTCCAGTTGAGTAGAGGTATTGCACAGAACGGTGGAATCTTCGTGGATAACTATGCAGGGCAGGATTCATTCTGGCACGAGGCTCCTGTCACAAAAATTTAACCTCAACAGGAAGCACTTACAGATATAAATAAAGCAGGTGCCCAAGTTGAAGCTCAAATTCAGTAACGTTTTGATCAGCCCAAAACATTAGTGAGCACGGTCGAGACTGGTCAAGTGTGCTTTAACCCCATATCTGCCGTCGAAAATTAGCTGTAATACTCGAGTGAGGTCTTTGAATGCATGAGTTTCTCGAGCGCAATCCCTGTATAGTTCCTGTGACCAGGAGGCTGCTTTCTCCTCACCTGCTGCCCTGCTCGCTCTCTGAGCCTTTATACACGAGGCACGTTGACAAGCATAGAAGCCCCGCACCACACACTAGCGGTATCAAACGTCTTCCCGCCCTTTCCCAACTATGATGGACAGCTCACTCAAGGGACCTCGGCGCCTTTAGGCGCTGTGGCAAAGTTACAGGCACACATGGTCAGTGGAGACAAATCATCTGGCCCTACGCAGCTGCAGTGTAGGAAAAGTACTATCATTTATCCACCGAGGCAGCACTTACTGGATTAGCCAGTCATAAGTAATCCAGTTGAGTAGAGGTATTGCACAAAACGGTGGCATCTTCGTGGATAACTATGTAGGGCAGGATTCATTCTGGCACGAGGCTCCTGTCACAAAAATTGAACCTCAACAGGAAGCACTTACAGATATAAATAAAGCAGGTGCCCAAGTTAAAGCTCAAAATCAGTAACGTTTTAATCAGCCCAAAACATTAGTGAGCACGGTCGAAACTGGTCAAGTGTGCTTTAACCTCATATCTGCCGTCGAAAATTAGCTGTAATACTCGAGTGAGGTCTTTGAATGCATGAGTTTCTTGAGCGCAATCCCCGTATAGTTCCTGTGACCAGGAGGCTGATTTCTCCTCACCTGCTGCTCTGCTCGCGCTATGCCCTTTATATACAAGAGGCATGTTGAAACGCATGGAAGCCCTGCACCACACACTAGCGGTATCAAACGCCTTCCCGCCCTTGGACAGCTCACTCAAGGGACCTCGGCGCCTTTTGGCGCAGTGGCAGAGTTACAGGCAGACATGGTCAGTGGAGACAAAGTTTCTGGCCGTTTATGCAGCTGCAGTGTAGGAAAAGCGCTATACATTTACCCAACGAGGTAGCACTTACTGATTAGACAGTAGAAAGTACTCCAGTTGAGTAGATGGAAATCGCAAAAGAATCCACAATTTCGCAGGAAAATCCGCAAATTTGCGGACTTTTTTGCAATTTCACGCAAATTCGCGTAATGCAGATCTGCAAAATCCGCCCATACTTAGTGATTTTATCTATGACCTTCGCGGGGAAGGGGAGCAGGGAGATGAGCCGGAAGTTCTTGAAGTCTTTGGGGTCCGCCTTGGGCTTCTTGAGGAGGGCGTTGTTTTCGGCGTGCTTCCAGCTTTCCGGGAATGTCGCTGTGACGAAGGAGATGTTTATGGCCTTCCATAGTTGGGGGGTGATGGTTGCGTTGGATTTGTTGAAAATGTGGTGTGGGAAGGGGTCTGACGAAGATCCTGAGTGGTGGAGTTCATGACCTTGCGTGCCTCGTCGTCGTTGGCGTGGGACTAGGAGGTCCGCTGGTTGGTGCCGGTGGCGTTCGGGGTGGGGTTTGTTGTGGTCGGGGCGGATGAGGTGTTGAAGCTGTCGTGGATGTCGACAATCTTGCGGTGGAAGAAGGTGGCCAGTGAGTCGCACAGATCTTGCGAGGCCGGGATGTCGTTGGTTTTGGCGCTGGGGTTGGAGAGTTCCTTCACTATGTTGAAAAGCTCTTTGCTGTTGTGCGCATTGTTGTCCAGGCAGGTTTTGAGGGAAGATCTCTTGGCTGTTCTGATGAGGTGGTGATGTCTGCGGATGGCGTCCTTGTGTGCTGCATGGCTGTCTGGTGTGTGGTTGTGGAGCCATTTCTTCTCCAGCTTCTGGCATGTACTTTTGGAGGTCTGAAGTTCTTTGGTGAACCAGGTGGCTTTCTTGCTGGAGTGGTTGATGGGGAGGGTGTTGGCGCAGTCATTGATCCACTGTCTGAAGTTTTGGGTGGCGGCGTCAGTGTTGGTGGGGTTGATGGGTGGGTTCTGGGCAAGGGTGGAGGTCAGCTGGTCTTCGGGGACTTTGCTCCAGCAGCAGCGAGGTAGCTGTTGGGAGCGGTAGTGCATGGTTGGTTTCTCGAAGGTGAAGTGGATGCAGCGGTGGTCGGTCCAGTGGAGTTCGGTGGTGTGGTTGAAGGCGATGTGGGTGCTTGTGGAGAAGACAGGGTCGAGTGTGTGGCCGGTGGCGTGGGTGGGTTCTGTGACGAGTTGTTGAAGGCCGAGGTTGGCGATCAGGGTGGCAGGGTTGGCATCGCTGTTGTTCTCGAGGTGGAAATTCAGGTCCCCAAGAGGATATAGTCCATTAAGGCGAGTGCATGGGTGCTGGCGAGGTCAGCTATGGAGTCGCTGAAGAGGGCATATGGTCCAGGAGGTCTGTAGACGAGTGTTCCTCTGAGGGTGGTGTTGGGGTCGGTGTGGATCCGGAAGTGAAGGTGTTCGGCAGAGTTGAGGAAGTCATCTGCGAGGGTGTGGACCTGGAGGGTGGACTTATGGACGATCGCTATTCCTCCTCCCATTCCGTTGGTGCGGTCACTGCGGGAGATCTTGTAGCCGTCCGGGATGGCTATGGCGATGTCAGGTGCCAAGGAGTCATTCCACCAGGTCTCAGTCAGGAAGGAGACGTCTGGGGAGAAGGTGTTGAGCAGGTCCCAGAGCTCGTCGGCATGTTTGTGTGCGGAGCGGGTGTTGAGGAGTATTCAGCTGAGACATTTGGGTCCAGTCCTTGGAGGTTTGGTGGATCTGTTGCATGTGAAGTTGCAGGCGTGGCAGGAGAATTGTCCGTGGGTGCGTTTTAGGGCAGCCAGGAAGCAGCGGTGGTCTTGGCCGGTGTTGAGAGCGTGGAGGGTGTTGGCGTCATATCGGAGTCTGGCGTCGAGGCTGTTGCAGGGTCCAGGGAATCTGACGCTGGGTGCGATCCAGGAGCGGACGGGAGCAGACGGGCTTGCCGTTGGCAAAAATGCTATGCCACTGGAATACAAGGGGGAAAACACAGAGAGCTATACACACCACAGAATCACAGCGGCAAACGAAGGAACAGCAGGAGCGAACTTGTGCTCCAGGTAGCAGTGGGCAGTGAACAGGTGGAGCTGTTCGGCGGTGGGGGGTCGATCTGGCCTGCAAACAGGGTCAGGGGTCACTCCCCCCATCGGACAGCGGCCGCCATTTAAGGCGGGGACGGAGGGAGGGGCAGCTGGGAGGTGGGAGTGGGGCGGTGAGGGGGCGTGGCCGCAGGGGTCAGCGTCGAGAAAGCGGGGGACACAAAACCAAAAATGTAAGGGTTGAGAGGTGTACAAAGTGAAAACAAGAGTACAAAATGAAAAGTTCATAGAAATGCCAGGAAAATGTATAGTTTAGTATAGAGGTTTATTTAATAACACCTCATCCATCAGCTACCAAGGAGTAACTGACCTCAAGAGAACATTGCTAAGATGAGCCTTCTAAGTTCCACAGAACCTTTAACAGAGATGAGGAAAGACCCTACACATCTTCTTTCTCATAACAAAAGTTTAGCTATATAATTACAGAACAAAAAGCATGGTACAATAAAAGAAAATGATACAGAAAGTAAAACAAAGTTAGTTGCATAATGACAAAACAGTTCAATTCACATAATCCTTAAGATAAACAGGAATCCTTTTAACCCGAGTACTGCTTCGGATATGTGATCAATCAGAGACATTTCAATCAGAAACCTTACTTTAAAACAAACTCCTATCTGAAACAGATTCCTTGATAACAGCAACACGATTCAAATTCCAGATCTTGCCATTATCTAATTTTATAGAATTCTTAAAACACTTTATAACACACAAAGGAGCAGAGTATGTTGGCCAAGATATCGCTCCAACATTTGCCTTAACTCTACCCACATCACCAACTACAATACTCCGGTCCTTTACCCTTTTTCTTTAATCAAAACTGATTTTATTCTTTTTCTGAACCCTCTCTTACCTAAGTCTCCAATCTTCAATACTGTTATCTTTCACTCCTTTGTCCTAGAACATCCCACAAGGAGATAAACTTGTGTTTGGTGTTCTTCTCTTAAACAATTCAAAAGGAGTCTTCTTTGTCGTCATTTGAGGAGAGAATCTATGTGCCAAAATGCACTTCTGTAACTCCTACTTCCAATCTAATGAATTCACTCGAGAAAGATGTATATTTTCTTTTATAATCCTGTTGAACCTCTCAACAGATCCATTTGTTTCTGGATGATAAACCGATGTTCTTTTATGAATAATCCCACAAGATTTCAAGAATTCAGACATCATGCTTGAACAAAATTGAGGTCCATTATCAGATAAAAGAGTTTTAGGAAACCCCTCTCTTCTAAACATCTCTTTGAGAAAAGAAATAACACATGACGATGTAACCTCTGATACCGAATAAACTTCCACCCATCTTGAATATAAGTCATTTACCACAATAAGATACGGAGTATGATGTTCGCCTGAAAGCGGTCCCACAATATCAATCGCAACAACCTCCCAAGGACTACCAGGTAACCTATGACACACCATAGGAGCAGTACAAGAAGTAAGAATTTTATCACTTACTTTACATTGCAAACATTCTCTCACTTCTCTTTCGATTTCTAGATCCATACCTGGCCACCAGAATAAACTATGAATTCTTTCCTTAGTCTTCACTATACCCAAATGACCTTGATGGGCTTCTTCAATTAATCTTTTTCTTAAAGAACCTGGAGGGATTAATTTTAAACCTCTCAAAAGAATTCCATTTTCCACAGATAACTCATTTACAACCAAAATTCCAAACCTTAGATAAAGACTTGTCAAAAACTTAGGGGCATATTATCAAGGGGGTTTATCTCCGCTTTTTTGGCTTTAAAAGCCAAGAAAGCGGAGATAAAATTATCTCCCTATTACCTAGCTGTCGCTAACACCAGTTAGCAACAGCTAGTAGGAGATAGCGACCATCTTGGGCTCCACTTTGCATGTCAGTGATATTTATCACTAATGACATGCAAAGTGGGCGTGCCAAGATGTTAGCGACTGAGAACAGTCGCTAACATCGCTATCTCCTATTACCAACTTTTGGAGATATTCGCGCTAAGCACAAATATCTCCAAAAGACAACACCTGCCCTGAGCAGTTCTTAGCCATGTTATCCAATGGGTGGTGGATAACATGGCTAAGAGCATTAGCTCGGTAATGCATGAATATCGCTGACTTTTCAGCGATATTCATGCATTGCGGCGATTTTTATCGCATATGCGACAAACCTTGGTAATACCAAGGTTTATTTGCGGTAAAAATCGCCTCAGCTCAGTGGTAAATTTTTGTCTCTAACCAAGCAATAGCGATAATTATCGATATGCTTGGTAATATGCCCCTTAATTCTTCACTACCAAACTAATTATCTTAGAAATTTCTTCATCTTTTAAATTTCCTCCAACCACTCATCTTCAAGTATTACCCCAGAAGTCACTTCACATGCATTCACCTCATCCTCATCAAATTCTTCCTCTATATCACCTTCTAAAACATCACACACTAAACAGGAAAGACAGTCAGCAGACACATTTTCCACTCCTGGAATATAATCCACACTAATATTAAACTCCTGCAAACCTATCACCCATTTCCTAATTCGTGAAGAGACGCAATCCAAACCCTTTACCATGAAAATTTCCTTTAAAGGTTTATGATCTGAAAAAACCTTGAATTCCAGACCCAAAAGAAAATTTTTGAACTTCCTGAGAGCCCAAAATATTGCAAAGCCTCCTTTTCTATACCAGAGTAATTTACTCTGCACCATGCAAGCTTCTAGAAGCACAAGCAATACGTTTTTCTTTTCCACCTCTTTTCTGTTTTAAAACTGCACCTAAACTCTTGAACTTGCATCAGTTACTACATAAGTCTCTTCATAAGGAATAAATGCCTGAAGATTAGGTGCATTAACCAGATCTTTCTTAATATCTTCAAATTCTTTTTGACATTCCTCTGACCAATTAAACTCCTTATTCTTGCCAAGCAAATTTCTTAAATTACCAGATTTACTTGACAAATTCCTAATAAATTTTCTATAATATTTAACCATGCCTAGAAAAGAAACAATCTCCTCTTTGCTTTTAGGAGACACTAAATTTTGTATTGTATCCACCAATTCTTCTTCTGTAAAATCCCTAAAGCCGAAATGCTGTGCCCAAGATAATTGACCTCATTCACTGAAAATTTGCATTTCTCAAATTTTAACGTAAGTCCAGCAGATTCCAACCTCTTTAATACCAATCTCAGAGTCCTGTCATGCTCCTCTTGATTATTACCAAAAATCAACAAATCATCTTGGTAACATTTCACAGATCTAATTCCCTTCAAAATAGAAGTCATAACCCTCTGAAAAACTGACGCAGCAGACACAAGACCCAACTATACTTAAATGCACTCATTGGAGTGATAAAAGCTGTTAGATCTTGTGACTCCTTTGTCAATTCAATTCGATGATAAGCCTGAGTTAAATCTAAAGTTGTAAACACCTTGGAATCAACCAAAGAAGTTAACAACTCATCTATATTTGGTAATGGAAATGTATCCACAATTACCTCCTTAGTCAATGATCTCAAATCACAGCATAATCTTATATCCCCATTAGGCTTATTCGCAACAACAACTGGCGCCAACCACTCTGTTGCCTCCACACAAGTAATAATATCCTGCTCTTGCAATTTCTTCAACTCTTGTTCTACTTTATTTTGTAGAGCTATTGGTATTCTCCTTACTATGGCAATGACTGGTACAGCATTCTTCTTTAATTTAATACTGTGTTTGCAACCTTTTAGACATCCTAATTCTGGACGAAAAAGCTGAGGAAAGTCATTTACAAAAGAATTACCATCATATTTTATCTCCTGAATCTGTACCTGAGGATTAGAATTAGGATTTAACATCACACCCAATAAACGTTGATGTGGCCATCCAATTAAACAATCACCAATTTTAGATACATACATTTTTCCAACAATTATATATTATTATAATATTTTCTCCATTTCAATAGATGCTTTAAAATAACCCAACATACTTATGGGAGAACCACCATACCCCCCTGGATTCATCCATTTTAAATAACTTATTTTTCATCTGAAAACATTTTTCAAATATTTCCTTTGAAATGATAGATATATGTGAACAGGAATCAAGTTTCATTTCCAACACAATACCATCAATCTTTACTTTTACAATAGGATGATCATTATTTTCCTTTTCCTTTACTTGACAAATAACTTCTTTTATTTACTTGTTGAATACCTTCTTATCCTTAGATATACAAAATTTCACAAAATGCCCTTTTTTCCCACACCAATGGCATACAAAACTCAAAGCTGGACGAGACTATGAATTAGCCTTATGACCAGACTTTCCACATCTGTAACATGTTATCGCACTAAACGATGTTACCCCTTTTGTAGAATCTTTCACAACATTCTTTACATCTTTAACCTGACAAACATCCTCCTTAATATCTTCTACAACTGTGTCAGTTTTCCCTTTGTCACCTTTTAACTCATTCACACATTTTAACATATGCTCCACCCTTTTTGCTACAGCTACGACCTCCTCTAAAGGCGGTTCGTCCTTCAGCCACAACTCCTCTCTGATCTTATCCTCTCAACATTATAAAACTAATTGATCCCTTAACCGTTCTTCATTTGCTGCTCCAAATTTACAAGGAGACAATTTCCGCAAAGCAGTTAAATATTCCTCTACTGATTCATCCTTGCCTTGCTCCCTTTTTCCAAAATGGTATCTTTCAATAATTGAACTTACACGAGGCAAATTATGTTTATCTAACTGTAAAAAACATACTTCATACTCATCCAAACCACGTTGTTCTTGTGGAGATAAAGCCGGCAAATTCTCTAACACTTCTTGCCCTTCACCTGCCAAACAATGCATCAAAAGAGAATATTTTCTTTCTGCACTTAAATTAGTGCCACACACTCTCGCATAAAGCGCAAAAATCTTCTACCACTTACTCCATTTTACCTTTGGTTCACACGGATCACTAAGAAAAAAGGGCGGAGTAGTTACATTCTGCATTTTTCTTACTTTGCAATTATGTTCTTAATTTATCTAAACCTACTTCATACAACATTTAAGCTAAAAAAATATTTTCAAATTTTGACACTACACAAATGTACCACCTTTTCACCTAAATCATATGAAATATTATCTTTTCAAAACTAGTCTTTTAGAACAAGGTAAAACATAAAGAAGAATGCCTAAAGTAAAACATAACATTATACACTTCCACAACCTTTTTAAAATGATAAACAAAATAAAAATAAATACTCCACAGTCTTCCTAAATTTACACTCCATTTAAGCAATCTTCTTTAACCTTCTTCCAATATAGGATCAATTAACCTTTCTTCCCAGTTCGCTTTAAACGATTCCAAAATATTCACATATGAGCAAAGATCACTAACGTAAATAAACAGTTATTCTTTCTGTCTTTGCCCAACACAGTGACATACACACTGCACTGAGCAATCAGATGTTGTGTTATTTTCTTTAAAGTGATGACATACACTGTACGCTGACTCCCGCTGATCAATCAGATGTCGCGTTATTTTCTTCACAGTGATGACGTGTACCATGCGCTGACTCCCCCAGCAGCGTTCCACCACATCATCATTCACCACTGTCCGCCGACCTGGAAGGATCTCATTGACAGCAGACAACCAACGGGGATCAGCGCTTTCACCACCAACCGCCACAGAACAGCCTCATTCAGCTCATCCTTCGCCGCTACAACAACATCGGCAATGCGATAATTTCCATCTTCCCTCTTCCAATTATAATGCACAGCCGCTGGAGAAGTTGCAAATTTTTCAATGCTTTTTTTTTTAATATATATTTACTGCCGCCGAGGAATGTTAAATTGCACTTTCATAATTACGCTCAGTAACTTGTCTGCTTAAACGTCAGACGCCTTCACACCAGCTTTTGTTCAAACACCATCTCTGTCATTTCTATTTTTCCGCCGCTGAAGAAGACTTTTACCTCTCTTTTAAAATATAGCCGGTAAAATGATGGTAAAATTAACTCCTGTCACTGCGCACTCATTGTAGCACATAGCAACTTGGAAGCTTTAATTTTAGACACCTTTACACCACCTTTCGCTGAAATATCTTCTCTCTAAATTTCTTTAATCAGCCGCTGGAGAAGTATCTAACTTCTCTTTAAAATACAGCCGCTGGAGAAGATAGATAAAATACTTTTCCTTTAAGATTTCATCCCAATTCTTTTGCTTAATTCAGCAAATGTCAAAGTTATCCTTCCACTGCAAAACATACTCCATACTACTTAGCTTGATGTTGAGGTGTTCTTCTTCTTCTTCTCCTCTATTCTTCCTCGTTGACCCTCGTCACCAATGAATAGTTCATAGAAATGCCAGGAAAATGTATAGTTTAGTATAGAGGTTTATTTAATAACACCTCATCCATCAGCTACCAAGGAGTAACTGACTTCAAGAGAACATTGCTAAGAAGAGCCTTCTAAGTTCCACAGAACCTTTAACAACAGATATGAGGAAAGACACTACACAAAACAATACAAAAATGCTATTGTACTGAAATACAAGGGGGAAAACACACAGAGAACTATACAAACTACAGAATCACAGTGGCGAACGGAGTAACATCAGGAGCGAACTTGCGCTCGAGGTAGCAGCAGGCAGTGAACAGGTGGAGCTGTTTGGCAGTGGGGGGCAACCTGGCCTGCAAGCAGGGTCAAGGGTCACTCCCACCATCGGGCAGTGCCCACCATTTAAGGCGGGGAGGGAGGAGCAGCTGGGAGCAAAGTAAATGCGGGAAAGGGGACTTGCAAAATTTGTGACCGAGTCCTGTCAAGAGGCAGTGAAAAAAAATACTCTTGTGTCACTGCTTCTATGTATAAGCATCTCAGGACCACACATCCTCTCAATCTTGCTCGGGAGGAAATGAGGCAAGCTGCTTTGAACCCCTCACCTGCTGTGGCAAGTGCATCTGGAGCGTCCTCAGGAACACCTGCAATGGACATTAAGCCAGAATTGGCCTTTCTCAAGTAACACTGAGTGAAGTGTAAGAAACATATGCTTCAGTGAGCCGTCGATGGATGCAGTTTGTGCTGCGCATTGCAACCATTGTTACTTTCTTTTTTTTGTTTTTGGAATGATAAGTAATTCCAAATGTTTCCTGTTTTATTCGGTTTTTTTTGTTCATTTTTTGAAAAAAAAGTTCTTATCAGTACTATCTTATCTGGTTGAAGAAAGATCTATAATTGCAAGGTAATATGTGAAAGTTTGCTTGAATATATTTATACAGTATGATTGGCTGAAAGAATGCATTCGTAGTCTATGGTGAATTTATCGGTGAAGATTTATGATGAAGTACTGCAGCGTAACACTGCAAGCTCTTTAGCTGCACTCCACTGTGGCTCTTCCGAAGCACAGGGATGTGACATATGTACGTGAATGTGTTGCAACTCTGTATTTCCCTCTGCACTGCTGTACAAACTGCAGCCATGCGGTGACCCAAGCACCCTTGCACCATGGTGAAAGGATGTCTGTGTCGTGCAGAGATTGTTTTTGTGCAGGAAGGGAAGGGACACCTTCCTGCACAAAAACAATCAGTAAAGGCATTTTCCTCTTTCAATGTATGCTGTGGAATGCAGAATGCTTTGAAAGTGGAAACAATGAGGAGAAATGAAAACAATTCTCCTTGTTGCGCCTTGCTACACCAACTCTAGGATGGCTCAGCATTCACACACATCTCCAGATCTACGATTTCTCATAAATCTGGAGATCTGTTTTGTTCTATGGGTGTTGCGTCGCAAAAACCCACAGCAAACACCTATGGAACACCCTTTCAATGCAAAGTTCTGTGTATGAAGGGGTTTTATTTACAATGAGAGTAAAAACCACGCAGGGTGGCTTTTTCTCTCCTTGTAAAAATGAAGGAGTGACTGGCGCCATCGCTACGTCACAAAAAGTGACGTACTGGTGGCGTAGGGTGCTTGTAAATCTGCCCCATTAGTGCTGAGGTTTCGGCAGGCTGATACAATAAGAATATAGTGCTGGATGGGTGATTGAAGAATTGCATGAGGCTGACAGGAGGTATCCTACGCTGCATGGGTACTACTATAGTATTTAATGAAGTAGACCAATAGTATGCATCTGCTTAGAGATTTGTAGGGATTATGCACAGAATATTGTATGTGTACTTGTGTTACTGCCTAGGTCATTTTATAAGAATACCACTAGTAACTGGAATGATGACAGTGCTGCAAACAGAGTGAATACTTGATTTATAAGTGCTTACCTATTGGTGGAGTGATAGGATAAGTAGATAGTGGTAGATAAGTGATTAAAGAAGTGCATGGGACAGACTGGACTATTCCTACACTGCATGAGTACTAACTGGGTATTTAGAAGAGTGTATCCATAGTATGTAGTCAGTTAGAGGTCTGCTTGGATAGTGCACAAAATATTATAGCTGTACTTGTGTTAGTAGCTAGGCCATTCCATAAGTTCATGACCAGTAACTAGAATAATTACAGTATTACAAAGAGTGTATAGTGAATGTATAAATGCTGAGTTATGGGTGGAGTGCTGGATGGGGGAAGGGAGAAGTGCATGGGACAGACAGAAGGATTCCTATACTGCAAAGGTACTAACTTGGTATGTAGAAGAGCGTATCAATAGTTTGTAGCTGGTTAGAGGTGTGCATGCAAAGTGTACAAAATATTGTACCTGCACTTGTGTTAGTGGCTAGGCCATTCCTTAAGTATATGACTAATAACTGGAGTAATTTCAGTGCTTCTAAGAGAGTCAATGGTCTTGGCCCTGCTATCCTGAGAGACCTGGTCACCCAATACAAGGCCCCCAGGTCCCTACGCTCGGACAATGAGCGGCTGGCCAACGTCCCTAGATTCAGGAAAGCACGCACCGGCGGCCGACGCTTCTCTGTAAAAGCGTCCTCAGGATGGAACTCACTTCCTCGCCCCCTGCGGCTGGAACCCAGCCATCTCCTTTTCCGAAAAAAATTGAAAACGTTGCTGTTCCCAAAATAAGGTCCCCTGTCCCCTCTGGTCTTTACAAATGTTACAGCGCGGGGATGCCTCCGGGTCACCAGGCGCTCTATAAATCGCTAAATAATAATAATAATAATAACATGCTAAATGTATTAGTGCTTAGGTATTGGCAGAGAGATAGGATACGTAGATAGTGCTGGATGGTTGGATAGAGAAGTGCATGAACAGACAGAAGGATTCATAGACTGCATAGGTACTAACTGAGTATTTAAAGGACTGTGTCAATGCTATGTAGCTGACTAGAGGTCTGCATGCACAGTGCACAGAATATTGCAGCTGTACTAGTTTGACTGGCTAGGCCATTCCTTAGGGACATGGCTAGTAACTACAATAATTTTAGTGCTGCAAAGAGAGTACATGTTGAATATATAAGAGCTTAGGTATTGGCGGAGTGATAGGATACTTAGATAGTGCTGGATGGGTGATTGGAGAAATTCATGGCACAGACAGAAGGATTCCAACACTGCATAGGTATTAACTGGGTATTTAGACGAGCATATTAATAGTAAGTAGCTTGAGATCTGCATGCATAGTGTACAAAACATTGTACCTGTAATTGAGTTAGTAGCTTGTCCATTCCTTAAGTATATGACTAATAACTGGAGTAATTTAAGTGCTGCAAAGAAAGTGCATGCTAAATTTATAAGTACTTAGGTATTGTCAGAGTGACAGGATACGCACATAGTAATGGATGGGTGAATGGACAAGTGCATGGGACAGGCAGAAGGATTCCTAGACTGCTGAGGTACTAACTGAATATTTAAAAGACTGAGTCAAAGCTATATAGCCAATTGGAGGTCTGCATGCATAGTGCACATAATATTGTACCTGTACTAGTATTGGTGTGTCTATGGTTTCGAGAATGGTAGTCTGTATTTTAGGGTGTGAAGTGGTGCCTTAGATGATCACATGGATGATGAGATAAGTGATGTCATTTGAGTTGTCATCAGTGATGTCATCAGTGATCACTGACCATGTCATGAGTGATGTAATATTTGACATCACCAGCAGTGCATTGCGGGGCGCGAGTTATAGTTAGCACAACTAAATATAACTGACCATGTCATGAATGATGTAATGTCTGGGGGGCGTGGCTTGGCACGCAATGGCAATGGAAGCAGCAGGGTAGAGCTCCGATCTGAGCTCCCCTTTCCCGGGCCGATTCTCTGTCTCAATCGTCCTGATCCAGCCACAACTACAGGCGGAGCAAGAGATAACACTCCTTCACCCCTCTGCCGACTTTGACGTTGATCGCTGCCTCAGAACCGCTCCGGCATTACCCGGCGGACTCCTGCCGCATAGGGTGCCACTAGCCCGGCGGGGGCGATCACGGGAGGACGAGGTCTCCACCTGGGCGCTGGGCCTGATAACGCAGCCTATGCGGTGAACTGCGGAGACGCCCGGCGACCGGCGCTCGTACCCGCACAGCTGTACCTGCACCTCCGGGGCCTAGGCCAAGGCTGACACACAGCATACGGAGACACTTTGTACCTACCTCTGCAGGGGACTCACGTGGAGACGGAGGGGCGGGACCGCTCCGAGCGCCTGGCAAAGGGAGCTGACACAAGCGACACGACACGCATGGGGGAGTGGTGCTGTCCTGCTGGCCGCGTTGGGACCTGGCGCCGCTGGGCAGACGGGAATAACCTCGAAGACTCTGAGGTGAGGCACACCCTACACTACACCTCCCTGGGGAGCCCACGGCGGGAGGAACACACCCGATCGCCCCCATACCACGGCTGAGACCTAATAATCTAGATGGAAAAGCAAAGCCGCAAGTGACTGAAGATCCCACTGGGGGACTGGGCCTGCCGGTGGACTCTCACACCACATGGAATCGGAGTCCCCTGAGGGCCGGGTGTTGGGAGGGGACGCGCACCCTGGCTTGTTGAGGCCTGATACTACCGGGATACACGGCTGCCCTAACACTTTGGAACTATACCACCGGATACTTGAAGTGACCCCCCTCTAGATTAGCGGTCTCCCGGAACTAATTGCTGCGGACGACGGCTGAAGAGTGCGGACGGAGACGGGGGAGAGCGGGCGCCTCTCCTGCGAAGCGGGGACTGAGTGCCCTACACTAGGTACCTGATCCGATGCGAAAACAACGCTGGGGAGAGACTGACGGATTGTGCCATGCGCTGCACCACCGCGAAACGGCACTGAAGCTCCAGCCCCATGTTCTACTTGATCGCCATAACTAACAGCCCCTGACCGATCAGCTGACCTCACTGATCATTGTACCCGCTGAGGATTGATGAGGGGGAGAGTTGGCGGTGCACACACCGGACATACTGCGCGCCCTGGTTGCCTCCCGGGGTGGTCGGACCCTGGTGCCCCAACTGCCTGAGCAGCGTGACAGAGTGACCCCCGCCGCGGTGGACCCTCTTGGACACAGCGGGCGCTAACGCTCACCGTTTTGCCCATGTCTGGGGGTGTGAAGACACGCACTGGCACCGGAGGTGCATCAACGAAGGGAAAGTTGGATAAATCACTACCACAAATGGACGCCGACCACGTGACAACGAAACTGGACAATGTGCTAGCTGTCATGGAATGCCTAAAAGAGTCACTCCAACAGACTTGTACCTCCCTGGAGACTAAAATTGACAGTGTGGCGATTGATCTCAGTCACCTCAGAGCAGACCACAAAAAATCGTCCCTAATTATAGAGACCGAGATGCAATTCTATGCGAAACCATGAAACTCTGAGAGGTCCAGATCGATAACGCCAAAATAATGCTTTTCCCCGACTATACAGTTCAGGTGCAACACCAGAGACACTCCTTCCTTGCCGTGAAGCGGAGGCTGCGACAGGCGGGTCTCAAGTACTCCCTCCTCTTCCCCGCCACATTGAGAGTGGTGGCACAGGACAAGACACACTTAGAAGACACTAGCCCTGATGAGGTTGAGGCCTGGCTGGATAGCGGCGTGGACGAGGCGCCCCGACGAGCACAGGGGACCGCCACAATGTCGCGCTCACCCGGATCGCGACCACGCCGCAGATGCAAATCGCCCGCACCCCACCAAACTCAAGAGGCAACAACACATTTCCCGCCTAGAGACCTGGTTCTTTTGGAGCAACAGGATGCACTCCGCAAGGTCACAGAAATCAGCGGCTCCCCAACATTGCCCTCTGCCCTGAATGCTAGTCTGCGCACATTTCCGAATGATGATGAGGCTATCTATGGAATACCAGACTCCCAGCTAACTGCGGTCCCACCCGATGTTACGCCACAGACAGTGGATCTACTCAAATGAAGAAAGTAACAAGATCTTTCAGAGTGACACGTGGTCAGCAATGTCTTGTCCGTGACTTCCATGCTCACCCCGGTGTGAGTGGGGCCATGCAACGATGGGTGCAAGACTTCCTAGTCCCTGGGGAGCAACAATGAAGAGACACAGGGAGTAATACTCCCGCACATTGAACACTGTCGGTGTATCACGCTAGTGTCATTCTCCCCCTATCCCCACCAGCTGAACTCTAGCTACTTATGGCCGGAACTGCCGAGGTCTTGTGCCCCTGTGGGGTCTCTCCCTTGGAGACTTGTGTTGGACAGACACAGACCTATAGAACTAAGCTGTGATACCATCAGTGACACCTGATGGCTGTGGCCTGAAGTCTATGGCCCGGGATGGGAAAACACCCCTTTTGCTGATAATACTACTGAATCGCTATACTTGTGCCTAGCGCTTAACACCCCCTAGAACTGTAAGGTTTATTGTCTCTTTTGAGAGTTTGGACGGCTGCATGTTTAGCAACCGACCTTTTGGTATTTTTTACTGTTTTGGCCTTTCCTGTCTGTTATGTTTTTATACTCCCACCCCTTTTGCTATTATAAGGATTACATGCTAATGCAACTACAACTATGTTCAGACGTGAGGCGGGAGGAGGTGGGGTAGGTTCAGGGGAGGATGCGTGTGGAAGGTCGGGGGTGGATGGAGGGAATAGGAGTCACCTAGATGGACAAAATGGCTGAGATAAAAATATGTACCTGGAACGTCAGAGGCATGCACACACCGTCGTGCAGATATCAGATATACTCCTACCTAAAACGACATTGGATACATATTGCACTCTTGCAAGAGACACATTTGAACAAAACGGAAGTGTGTAAATTACACTGCAGGTGGCGCGGGCAGTTATACGCCACCGAATACTCATACGCCCGCGGAGCGCTACTGTGGGTTCGGCCTAGGACCCCTTTGGCAGTGTCATACACACATATTGACCCTGATGGCAGATTTGTGATAGTCCATGGCCGACTGGATGGGCAACCATCCCCCCTGCTACAAAGCCTCCACTGGCTCCCTATTAAGGAGCGATTGGAATTTAAAAATCTGTGCATCACCCATAAAGCCATCTATGGCATGGCACCTGCTTACATCAAAGATCGCCTGGCAATGTATAGCCCAAAGAGAGCTCTTAGGTCCTCAGACTCTCAGCTATTAGTCTGCCCTCGGTACAAACTTGCCACCAAGGGCGGTAGAGCCTTTTCGGTGCTGGTTCTGCATTTATGGAACACACTACCTGAGCCACTACGAAAGGAAGGAAACCTCCTACGTTTCAGAAAGGGGCTGAAAACGCTGTTGTTCAGGAGAGCCCTGTGAGCCACGTAGGCTAGTGGATGCCCTCTGTACTGTCAAAGTTGTTGCTTACCATCGATTCCCGAGCGCTTAGAGGCCTGTAGGTGATTGAGCGCGCTACAAATCAAAAATAACAATAACAATAACAACCAGTAGTTCTGGCCTCCTTGTACTCTCCAAACACTGACCAGGGAGATTTCTTCGCATGACTCTCGCCAACACTGGCGCCATGGCATGGCGTCCCATGGATCTTGGGGGGAGATTATAACTGCATCTTAGACGCAACACTGGACTGCTCCCCCCCACCTCAAGCCTGTACACCAGCACACCGGGCCAGGAGGGCGCTGACCGGCCTGGCCACACAATGGGACTTACATGATGCTTGGCGCGCACACAATCCCACTACTAATATATATTCATACTACTCTGGAGTGCATGACCTACATGTGCGACTGGATAGATACATGGTATCTGCTGAACTGCTGCCCCTTATCATTGACACAGGATACATGGGCCGCACCCATTCTGACCACAACCCGCACATACTAGACATAGCATGGGAGCGACCACATCCACCCATCCCCACCTGAAGGCTACAACCGACCCTATTGCTAGATGCACCTTTCCGAGACTCCCTCCTCACACAAGCACCTCAATATTTCGAGGACAACTCAGGCACGGCATCCTCCCCCCAGGTCAAATTGGACGCTTTCAAAGTTGTCATCAGGGGACACTGCCTGCGCACACAGGGGTGTATGTAGAAGCAACTAGAGGGAGACTTGACACAGGTGGAGACTGATCTACTCCAACGAGAACAGGACGCAATAGGTGGTGCTGACGGCCCTCTACTAGTGGCACGCGCGGAACACGCGCAGCTGTTAGAACGACTTTGTAACCTTAATTACGCAGCTCATTTAGCGCGCACACATCACCTCAGCGACAAACCTGGCAAGCTACTAGCCTGGCTATTTAAACAGGAAGACCGCGCGGCGCCGGTGTCAGCGATAAACACTGATGGGGGTGGAATGGTCTACACGAAGAATAAAATACACAATGCTTTCACGGGACACTACAAACAATTATACAACTCCCGCCTAAGAGTCCCCCAAACTGATATCGTGGAATACCTCCCGGCTTTTCAAATGCTGCGATTGACTGCTGCGCAGCAGGTGAGATCTCGGATCACCGTTCACATCTGAGGAGCTCCGCACTGCCATCTTCAATTTGTCCAATGGCAAATCCCCTGGCCCAGACGGCCTACCCGCCGAATTTTACAAGGCCTGCTCAGATATCCTCATTCCCGAATTTGCTCAAAGTGTATGCGGTGGCCACGTAAGACTCCTCCCTCCCTCCCACACTTAATGAAGCCAACCTCATCTCCATCCTAAAACCCGGCAGAGATGGTACACACATGGGCTCCTATCGCCGTTAGCCCTCCTGAACACAGATAACAAAATACTTGCCTCTACCCTAGAACACCGGCTGGCCTCTTTGGTCCCAACACTGGTACACCACGACCAGAATGGCTTTGTTCCACACGCAGCACCTCTTATAATATTTGCAGGCTGTTTGGAGTACAAGAATACGCTACTCATAAATGGCCAAGATTGGGGTGCCTCGTACTGGACCTCGAAAAGGCATTTGACTCAGTGGAGTGGCCATACTTGACAGCAGTGATGGAAAATTACGACCTAGTGGCGGTAATACCGACATGGTTGACTTGTTATATCAGCGCCCCACCGACCGTGTGCGCACGGGCAGACACCTCTCAGATGCCATCCGAGTGCGGAGGGGCACCAGGCAGGGTTGCCCCCTGTCCCCTCCGCTGTTTTCTATGGCTATAGAACCCCTGGCCACGATACTACGGGCACGGGGGAGGAATGGGGAATCACGATGGCGGATGGAATACATGCGGTCTCGCTTTACGCGGATGATCTGCTTCTGTACGTCAGGGATTTGACCTACGCCCGAAGTCTCTAACTGATATATTTCTGACCTCTGAGGGCATGTCAGGCTTAAAGTCAACTGGGCCAAATCGGGCACTTATCCATTTAGCCCGGATACACCTGAGTGGGATGTCCGAATAGGTGGCGAAAGACTTAATTGGTATCCCGCTACGTTCAGGTATCTGGGAATACACATATACAGGAACCCACCGGACATACTGGAAGGGAACCTGATGAGAGCGATCTCCTCTTTGCGCGCGCCGATGACCTTCTGGAAAACCCTACCCCTGAATGTTGCAAGCCGTGTGGCACTGACGAAAATGATAGTCCTACCACGACTATTGTATTACTACGCCAATATCCTGAACTACGTCCCTACCAGAATGTTTCTTGAATTTGGAAACCTCACTCCGCGGCCTTATTTGAAACACAGGACGACCCCGTGTGGCGCTCACAAAGCTATATACGCCCACTGAAGCTGGGGGCCTTGCGGTCCCCAACCTGGAATTGTACTACTTGGCGGCACAGCTGCAATGGGTATCGGGATGGCTGGACGGCAGGAAAGTGTCCAGTCATACTGGGACGCAATCACAACACTCCTGACACAGTGCACTGAAGAGAATATACAGCGCACATGGGAAGCCTGCATCCTAGGGCTCTATAAAAGAACCAAACTGAATAAAGTACCGGCTAGGTTCTGGGATCTGGGCCTTGTCACGGCTAAACGTCTGCTCAACAAGCGCTGGAAGAACAGTGAACCCCCACAAATTCAGGGAGAAAAAAGGGAGAAAAAACCTATGCTTACTCTCAAAGTACAGCTCAATATATCCCATGACTTTACATTGCTATTAAGGAAAAAAGGTCCTATAGCACAGAACGTTCTTTATTGCATACATTCCTTGACTTTCTACAAAGGAAAAAAAGGCCTATAAGCAAGTATTCAGTTACATGCATACTCTTGGCATCGACTTACGATGAAGGCAACGATTCTCACAAGACATTTTTTATTACAGTCAACTTGCAACCTAGAACTTTGTTTATTCTCAAATTCTTTGCAACAGGGGCTGGTGGGTGGGTCAAAAAATCTGCAGCTTGTTCCCTTGAGGGCTCACGAGCGACGAGTGGTGCAGCCTTCAGAGTGCAGGAACAAGAGGACGCTTTCCCGGATTCCTGCACTTTTATCCAGCAGTGGGAAGGTGGGGCCGCGACCCCATCCCGCCCATTGGTCCACGGACTCCCGGGTGGGTGTTTAGGACAACCCTTTTAGGCAGCGGGGGCGTGCTCCGACCACGCCGCTATGGGCATACCAGCAAGGACACGCCCCCCGCCCGCAACGGCTTCCCGGGGGATCGGGGCACCCGGCCATATGTTCGGGGTGACCGAGTGGTCTCCCCTTTCCATGTACCATTCGCGAATTCCGGCTAAGAAAATTTGAATCAAGGTACATAATAGATCTCCAAACAAATATCCAGGAGGTCTGAATACGGAAGAGGAGTTGGCCATTCACTTGGGTTATACAATAGAGCTAGAGTATCCAATCATGAAAATGTAGAAATTGATTATGTTCTTTGTCCCATTCTCAAATGAGGCGATGTTTAATATATTCTTTGCTTTTCTAGAATGATTCTATTCACTTTTTTAATACATTTTTTAGGATGCTCAAGCTAAAAAGTATAAAATGGTTAGTTACACATTTAGGGATCATTGATTCATGTATGCCCATCCAGGGCTTCATAACTTCTCCCTCATCCAATCGTGTGAGACTATGTCCTCATAGGTATAAGGATATGTAAATGTTTTCTTAATGTTTAACATGATTACCAATGTGAACATGAGAGTAAAGGAGTCAAGAAAGCAATTACAGCTGATACGCACATCCAGGGCATGATAACAGATATTTAACAAAGTGTCTTGACATTGTAAATAATGTAGATAGCCCAAATAGTGAATACTGCACACTATGAAATGGCGCTGACATTTGATTTACGAGAAAGTAATTGTTTGTTATTTATGGTAATGAATTACACGTCATGACACGCAGCGCAACAAAAGATAAAATGGCGATGTTTATTTTTTATGTTTACATAGCAGTCAATGAAGGCTCACGCTGAAAAGCGTCCCACTTTCTGAAAATACATTCTTGAAATTATCACCCGTGAGTGCGGCGCCTTTCTTGGTTACAAGGGAGTATTTTATTATATATTTATTTTTATATATATAAGAAGCTCTAAATGATAATGACGTGAACCTTAAATTTTCTGGGCACATCAGTAAGACCTCGGTAAATTACTTAGATCTTACAGTATATATTGATAAGGATGGTAAAATGCAGACTAAATTGTTCAGAAAAGAGACGGCGGGTAATTCCACGCTCTTTGCTACGAGTAGTCACCCTCGCCAATTAATAGATAGTATCCCTTATGGAGAACTATTAAGGTTAAGAAGAAACAATTCTAACGATGGTGACTTTCAGAAAGCGGCCGATGCCAGCATGCAGAGATTTAGGATAAGGGGTTATAGTGACAGTGTATTAAAACGGGCCTATGAGAGAGCAAAAAAGATGAGAAGAAATGAGCTGCTTAAATCCAACAAGACTGTCAAATCTAACAACGGAACTTTCCGTCTCATCACTACCTTCTCTCATAATACTGGGCAAGTCAAGAAAATATTTTTAAAAAACTGGAACATCTTACTGTCTGATAATATTATCAAGGCGGACCTGCCCCCCAATCCCTTAGTCACCTTTAGAAAGGCCAGATCACTCAGGGATCATTTGGTCTCCAGCCACTACTCTGCCCCAGAGAGAACCCCCAAATTGCCTGCACTTAGTGGTTTCTACCCTTGCGGTCGTTGCAAGGCCTGCAAATATAGTAAGCGGACGCTTACTTACAAGATACCTGGCCTTGCAACTCCAAAAAGGATTATGAAATTTTTGACATGTTCCACGCCCTATGCTATTTACTGCCTCACATGACCTTGTGGCTTGAATTACATCGGCAGCACTACCAACGCAGTGAAGCTTAGAATTTTAGAGCATATGCGTGCCATTGCCAAAAAGGATGAAGCATACCCTGTAGCCAGGCATTTTGATAGAATGCATAAAAGTAACAGGGATCTGTTATCTTATGTCTGCCTCGATAGTGTACCAGCTAATATCAGAGGGGGTGACCGTCTCCTAAAACCTAGACGGCTCGAATCTAGGTACATAATTGACCTACAGAGTAAAAACCCTAACGGCCTTAACATGCATGAAGAGTTATCAGTACATTTGGGCTGATGAGTGAGGCACCGGCTTACTGTGATACCCATAACTCATGAATATTTATTGACTGTATCCTGTGTCTTTTCCCTGTTTTGATCATCCATGTATTGATGATACCATGATTAACTAGTATGAACATTGAACTGAGCTATAATTTCGATATGAATTTTATATGAATTGATGTCATTCTGATGAATTTATGTTTACTAATTTGAAGCTGATACTTCTATCGTGCCCATCCAGGGCAAGACACTGTCTGAGTGTGGTCACTATTTACGGAAGTATGAGCATTTGAGCTCTTTACATATGCATATCGCACCTTATTTTCTGCTGTGCGGATTGGGTATATAGATGTTGCGGTTCGAACCGCTTAGAGCTTGGTACATGACAGTACGATAATTTGGATCTTCTGTATATTATATGCCATTGTTACCACACTCTATTTTTGAAATAATTGCAATGCCCATCGAGGGCCCTATCAGTTTTTACTGCAATGTTTCGACTGTGATTGCTCATATTGAGCTTAATAATCTTCATTTTTTAACACAATTTGTTAACGAATGTGCATGTAATCAGTTCTACCTGTTTTGCTATGCAAACTTTATAAGGTTATTTAACATAGTTGCATTTATGAACTTCATGGAGTACATCACATCGTCTTAAGATGGCGGCCATGTGTGAGACTTATATCACAGTCCTACTTTGCTTTTGTTTACATTGAATGACGTCTTTTTAAGCAGACGGGCGCCTCGGCTCTCTGCACAATTTGACAAAGCCCTAAGGCGAAACGCGTCGTTGCTGTCAGTTCCCGTAATAAATCTTTTGTGGAACTACCCCCTGCGTGTGCTACTTTCTTCATGGACTAAGGATCCTGGGATGTTCGTAGCTTGGATATATATATATATATATATATATATATATATATATATATATATATATATATATATATATAGATATATATAGATATATATATATATATATATCCAACCAAAACAGGAACCTCATTAAGGAAACCACTGGACATCTTATTTCACACTGTTTAATGGCAATCTTCAGGCAGCAAAGCTAGGGCAGATAGTGACTTTCAAAGTACAGCTAGACGCGTTTCAAGAGCTAGCGCTCTCTTCTTCAGTGGCATAGATTGTAATTTGCAGCAGCGCATTCCCAGGTGAGTCTTAATGTTTCCGCCTGGATGGGCGCGGCCAACAGTTCGGCTTTGTGGATAATGTAGTTCATGGGCGCGCTCGCTGCTCTGCATCAATCACGAAATAAATCCCAAGTGGGTGAAAGTCACATCACTGCCAGCCAGCCACCCCGAATTCTTACTACCATCGTGATGTGAGCAGGCTTCACCCTGCAATGCCTTCTGCTCTTGTCCTTCCATAAACAGAAACCATATGGAGTCTGAAAAGGACCCGTTCGCCAGCGGTGGGTTTTCCTTGCGACCGAGGATCAGCCGCTATAAATCCAACCAAAACAGGAAACTCATTAAGGAAACCACTGGACATCTTATTTCACACTGTTTAATGGCAATCTTCAGGCAGCAAATCTAGGGCAGATAGCGACTTTCAAAGTACAGCCAGACGCGTTTCAAGAGCTAGCACTCTCTTCTTCAGTGGCATAGATTGTAATGAGCAGCAGCGCATTCCCAGGTGAGTCTTAATGTTCCCGCCCGGATAGGCGTGGCCTACGACTCGGCTTTGTGGATAATGTAGTTCATGGGGGCGCTCGCTGCTCTGCATCAATCACGAAGTAAATCCCAAGTGGGTGAAAGTCACATCACTGCCAGCCAGCCACCCCGAATTCTTACTACCATCGTGATGTGAGCAGGCTTCATCCTGCAATGCCGCCTGCTCTTGTCCTTCCATAAACAGAAACCATGTGGAGTCTGAAAAGGACCCGCTCGCCAGCGGTGGGTTTTCCTTGCTACCGAGGATCAGCCGCTATAGATCCAACCAAAACAAGAACCTCATTGAGGAAACCACTGGACATCTTATTTCACACTGTTTTATGGCAATCTTCAGGCAGCAAAGCTAGGGCAGATAGCGACTTTCAAAGTACAGCCAGACACGTTTCAAGAGCTAGCGCTCTCTTCTTCAGTGGCATAGATTGTAATGAGCAGCAGCGCATTCCCAGGTGAGTCTTAATGTTCCCGCCTGGATAGGCGTGGCCAACAGCTCGGCTTTGTGGATAATGTAGTTCATGGGCGCGCTCGATGCTCTGCATCAATCACAAAATAAATCCCAAGTGGGTGAAAGTCACAACACTGCCAGCCAGCCACCCCGAATTCTTACTACCATCGTGATGTGAGCAGGCTTCATCCTGCAATGCCGCCTGCTCTTGTCCTTCCATAAACAGAAACCATGTGGAGTCTGAAAAGGACCCGCTCGCCAGCGGTGGGTTTTCCTTGCTACCGAGGATCAGCCGCTATAGATCCAACCAAAACAGGAACCTCATTGAGGAAACCACTGGACATCTTAATTCACACTGTTTAATGGCAATCTTCAGGCAGCAAAGCTAGGGCAGATAGCGACTTTCAAAGTAGAGCCAGACGCGTTTCAAGAGCTAGCGCTCTCTTCTTCAGTGGCATAGATTGTAATGAGCAGCAGCGCATTCCCAGGTGAGTCTTAATGTTCCCGCCCGGATGGGCGTGGCCAACAGCTCGGCTTTGTGGATAATGTAGTTCATGGGCGCGCTCGCTGCTCTGCATCAATCACGAAATAAATCCCAAGTGGGTGAAAGTCACATCACTGCCAGCCAGCCACCCCGAATTCTTACTACCATCAGGATGTGAGCAGGCTTCACCCTGCAATGCCGCCTACTCTTGTCCTTCCATAAACAGAAACCATGTGGAGTCTGAAAAGGACCCGCTCGCCAGTGGTGGGTTTTTCTTCCGACCGAGGATCAGCCCCTATAAATCCAACCAAAACAGGAACCTCATTAAGGAAACCACTGGACATCTTATTTCACACTGTTTAATGGCAATCTTCAGGCAGCAAAGCTAGGGCAGATAGCGACTTTCAAAGTACAGCCAGATGGGTTTCAAGAGCT
Organism: Lissotriton vulgaris; assembly: GCF_964263255.1. Classification (NCBI taxonomy): domain Eukaryota; kingdom Metazoa; phylum Chordata; class Amphibia; order Caudata; family Salamandridae; genus Lissotriton; species Lissotriton vulgaris. The sequence continues at coordinate 43,894 of NW_028248143.1, read as the reverse complement.
AGCACTCTCTTTTTCAGTGGCATAGATTGTAATGAGCAGCAGCGCATTCCCAGGTGAGTCTTAATGTTCCCGCCCGGATGGGCGTGGCCAACACCTCGGCTTTGTGGATAATGTAGTTCATGGGCGTGCTTGCTGCTCTGCATCAATCACAAAATAAATCCCAAGTGGGTGAAAGTCACAACACTGCCAGCCAGCCACCCCGAATTCTTACTACCATCGTGATGTGAGCAGGCTTGACCCTGCAATGCCGCTTGCTCTTGTCCTTCCATAAACAGAAACCATGTGGAGTCTGAAAAGGACCCGCTCGCCAGCGGTGAGTTTTCCTTGCGACCGAGGATCAGCCGCTATAAATACAACCAAAACAGGAACCTCATTAAGGAAACCACTGGACATCTTATTTCACACTGTTTAATGGCAATCTTCAGGCAGCAAAGCTAGGGCAGATAGCGACTTTCAAAGTACAGCCAGACGCGTTTAAAGAGCTAGCGCTCTCTTCTTCAGTGGCATAGATTGAATTGAGCAGCAGCGCATTCCCAGGTGAGTCTTAATGTTCCCGCCCGGATGGGCGTGGCCAACAGCTCGGCTTTGTGGATAATGTAGATCATGGGCGCGCTCGCTGCTCTGCCTCAATCACAAAATAAATCCCAAGTGGGTGAAAGTCACATCACTGCCAGCCAGCCACCCCGAATTCTTACTACCATCGTGATGTGAGCAGGCTTCACCCTGCAATGCCGCCTGCTCTTGTCCTTCCATAAACAGAAACCATGTGGAGTCTGAAAAGGACCTGCTCGCCAGCGGTGGGTTTTCCTTGCGACCGAGGATCAGCCGCTATAAATCCAACCGAAACAGGAACCTCATTAAGGAAACCACTGGACATCTTATTTCACACTGTTTAATGGCAATCTTCAGGCAGCAAAGCTAGGGCAGATAGCGACTTTCAAAGTACAGCCAGATGCGTTTCAAGAGCTAGCGCTCTCTTCTTCAGTGGCATAGATTGTAATGAGCAGCAGCGCATTCCCAGGTGAGTCTTAATGTTCCCGCCCTGATGGGCGTGACCAACAGCTCGGCTTTGTGGATAATGTAGTTCATGGGCGCGCTCGCTGCTCTGCATCAATCACGAAATAAATCCCAAGTGGGTGAAAGTCACATCACTGCCAGCCAGCCACCCCGAATTCTTACTACCATCGTGATGTGAGCAGGCTTCACCCTGCATTGCCGCCTGGTCTAGTCCTTCCATAAACAGAAACCATGTGGAGTCTGAAAAGGACCCGCTCGCCAGTGGTGGGTTTTTGTTCCGACTGAGGATCAGCCCCTATAAATCCAACCAAAACAGGAACCTCATTAAGGAAACCACTGGACATCTTATTTCACACTGTTTAATGGCAATCTTCAGGCAGCAAAGCTAGGGCAGATAGCGACTTTCAAAGTACAGCCGGACGCGTTTCAAGAGCTAGCACTCTCTTCTTCAGTCGCATAGATTGTAATTAGCAGCAGCGCATTCCCAGGTGAGTCTTAATGTTCCCGCCCGGATGGGCGTGGCCAACAGCTCGGCTTTGTGGATGATGTAGTTTATGGGCGCGCTCGCTGCTCTGCATCAATCACAAAATAAATCCCAAGTGGGTGAAAGTCACATCACGATGGTAGTAAGAATTCGGGGTGGCTGGCTGGCAGTGATGTGACTTTCACCCACTTGGGATTTATTTTGTGATTGATGCAGAGTGATGTCACTGACCATGTCATGAGTGATGTAATATGTGACGTCATCAGCAGTGCCTTGCACGCGCAAGTTATAGTGAGTCCAACTAACTATAACGTGGGAATTTCAATGGTTTTATGTCAATAAAATTTCCAGCTAACTATAACTGGTGTGAAACCTATGGTTTTTTCAGTGAATTTAATAGGTTTTTTAAATGCTAATTCCTAACTATAACTGGTGTGAAACCTATGGTGTTTTCAGTGAATTTCATAGGTTTTTTAATAGCAAATCTCTTTCGGTATGAAATGTAATATTTTTTATAATTAATTTTATATTTTATATTTATGTAATACTATTTTTTATATATATATATATATATATATATATGAGAGCAGTGATTCCTCGGCAACTCGCTCTGCGCTCGCAGACAACGCCTCCACGCCAGCAAGAAAAGAGGACCGGACCAGCAAAAGTCAGCAAGATGGTATTTATTCTGAACAGAACCAGCGACGCGTTTCGGGCGGAAAGCCCTTGATCACGCTATATATATATTTTATTTTTTTGCCCCGAAAGAAAACATCATCGTGATGTATTGCGTAACCGCGTGATGCGTGTTATGACGCACGGCGTAAGCGCACCCGGAAGCGCCGGAGCACATACGATCGCGCTACGTAAGCGCCCCAGGGCGTGCCCTAACGCGCTTACGCTACGCGTCCCTGGGCGTGCCCCGGGGCGCGTAGCGAAGCTCGTCAGGTCATGTGACCTGATAATAACACTTTTCATTGGTTCAGAACACTTTTGGTTTCCAAATGATGAAAGCCCCCACCTTTTTTCCTTATTCTCACTTTGCTCTTTGAGTGAGGAAGACCTGCTTCTATTGTTAGAGAAATGGCTACACTAGCAGCAGCAGCTCGAGCATCTGCACCACCACCACCACCCCCTCACCACAAGGACCACCACAACATCACATTGGTGGTTGTTCTGACCGGGTGTTTGCTCCCCTTTTTGAGTGAAGGTGACTTTAGCCTGCTATCATTCTAATAGGAGGATTAGAGCCTCAGACCTGGCCTATTTACAAGGTGTTTGATATAATTCCCTACTCTTTTTTCTATTCTAGGGCCTATAAGCTTATGTTAAGGGATAGATTCCTCAGTATTAGTATTAGTATTAATCCGCCCTTTTGTAAGGTTGCTAGTATATTTCGGATGGAGTTATGCTTATTTCGGGCCTTGTAGGCCTCGAACGAGAGAGACTCCATCTTTCTTTCTGCCTCGGCTGCTTGAGATGCTTTTAGGTCAAATGTAATGTTTTAGTTATAAGGTGTTGTTCGCTTGGAGAGAACCGGGTCAGGCTGGCCCTTATCGAAAGACTGTATTTTTCTTTGTGTTGAAGACATAACATCAGGCCGGCCGGCTGAGAACGTGTCCTTGGCACGGGGTGGTACAAGAATTTGGTGGGCGGCAGGTTACTGGCCGGGAATTTCCATGCATGAACAAGGTTCCATATTAGCGAAAGCACGGAGAGTTCAGAGAGTCAGTTAGTAGACAGCAGCTAGTCGTTAGCATTATTGCAGTTAATCAACTTAAAGCAGATAGTCGCCATTTTGAAATCCGAAAAAGACCGAAGGCTGATAATCTCTTAGAAAGATTGAAGTTACTTTAGTTGGAGCAGCTGGTGAGCTTTGATACTGAGATCTGTGCATGCAGAGTGAAGAAGTTAGCAGAGCGAACGAATACCAGAGCGGCAGAAACTGATTTATAAGATCGAAGTTGGAAGGTGAAGATAGTCCGTGATCGAGAGGAGAGAGGAGTAGTGCAGAACAGCGAGAGTGAGACAGACGAAACAGAGAACAAGAGGAAGGTTCCAGTGACTTGGAGGGGAGCAGAGGAGACAGAGCATAGGGGTGCAGAAACCCGAATTTTGTTCCTGTTTTTTTTTGCTCCAGTTGAGCAGTTTATAATTCCCTGTTTTTTGTTTCTCCCCATAAAAAATACAAAAAAATATATAACTGTTCAGAAAAGCCAAAAAAAGTAAAAAATGTTCAAAAAAACAATAAAAAAAATATTAAACAACAAAAAGAAGAAAAAAAACAGTTCTTTTCAGAACTACCTCCAATTTGAAAAAAAAGGCTACATTTTAAAAAAACCTCATTCTTTTTCCCCCATGGTATGCTCCCCGGTCCGCTCCCCGGTGCGCGTAGCGGGCGCTCCCCCCGCGCAAATCAAAAAAAAAAAAAATGTTTTTGCCCCGTGGGGCCCTTTTATGGCCCCCACATCAAACCTAGGGGGTCAGGGGGGTCTATCCTGCCCCCTTTTGGTCATTCCCCTCATTGTTTTTGCCACCTCTTGTGTCTCTATCCTACCAAGACACAAGATGGCGGCCGCTCCGGACTGTTTGGAATGTTAACAGACACCCGAGAGCCAATCAGGTTTCCACGCGCGAACTTGCGTAGCGCGCTGGTTAGCGCCCCGGTGCGCGTACCGGGGCGTGCTTATAGATATATATATTTTTTTTGAACCTAAATTACTCAGAATCCACTGGAGCACATATCTTGAGTCATAGCAAAGGCACACCGGGCTACCAGTCCCTACAATTTTGCCAAGTTTCGTGGAAATCCATTCAGCTGTTCGGGCTAAAAGTGAGGTCGACCGCCCTATGGAAATTAACATGGGTAAAACATGTTTTGGGACCGCCCTTTTATCTTGGCCCCCGCTTGACTAATCCCCTCCAAACTTTCAGGGAAGGACCGGAGTGCCACGAGGCAAATTTCAGGACATTTTCAGGCAGATTCCTCAACCGGCGCCAAAGTTATTCCCAATAGAATGTTGCGATTTTCCTATTGAAAATAATCCTAACTATATATATATTCACTGAAAAAACCATAGGTTATAGACCATATATAGTTAGGAATTAGCATTTACAAAACCTTGAAAATTCACTGAAAAAACCATAGGTTATAGACCATATATAGTTAGGAATTCGCATTTACAAAACCTTATTTTACTCACACAAAACCATTGAAATTCCATATATAGTTAGTTGCACTAACTATATATCGCGCACCCGCAATCCACTGCTGATGATGTCACATATTACATCATTCATGACATGGTCAGTGACATCACTGATGACATCACTGATGACATCTCAAATGACATCACTGATGACATCACTGATGACATCTCATTTGACATTACTGATCACATCACTGATGATATCATTCATGTGATAATACGATGAACCTCTTCAGACTCTAATATAACCTTAGATACAATCAGTGTAAACAGACACTCACAGACTGTCACTCATCCATGGAGTTACTCACACACCTAGTCAGTCATGCAAAGAATCAATCACACCTCCATTTCCTCAACTATACAGTTATACAAACTTTACTTATTCAAACATATACTAACACATATTTACTCTCTTATACAGTCCCTGATACAAGTTCACAATGATCCATACAGCCACTCACACATTCACTGGCTCTTATGCACAGTTATTTATATATGTCAACTCTCACATGTACTGTGTTTTACATATGTACTTACTTTGACATGTAGCACTGAGATATCCATTCACTCACCAATACACTCATGCACACAGTCAACCGCCCATACAGCTGTTTCCACATGCACTTTTGAAACCATACATCTAGTGAATCAACTGCTCACACATCTATGCACAGAGTCATACACCTCCCAGCCACCCACACACACACTCAGTCTCCCATACAAATACTTGGGCAACCAATCAATAACCCATATAGTTACTCATATAGCTACTTATCAACACATGCAACAGTTTACAGAACAACAGACATAATGATGCACAAATTAAGACAGTTTAGTCACTAACCCATGCACTCAGTGAGACACATTTAATCACTCACTCATACAGTCAGTCATGCACCTACTAAATCCTTCATCCAGACACATATACATCCACTCATTCTTCAATATGTAAGACATATTTTAACTTTACAGAAACATACAGTCACTGGATGTTGTCATCAGTGATGTCATCAGTGATGTCATTTGAGATGTCATCAGTGATGTCATCAGTGATGTCACTGACCATGTCATGAATGATGTAATATGTGACATCATCAGCAGTGGATTGCGGGTGCGCGATATATAGTTAGTGCAACTAACTATATATGGAATTTCAATGGTTTTGTGTGAGTAAAATAAGGTTTTGTAAATGCGAATTCCTAACTATATATGGTCTATAACCTATGGTTTTTTCAGTGAATTTTCAAGGTTTTGTAAATGCTAATTCCTAACTATATATGGTCTATAACCTATGGTTTTTTCAGTGAATTTTCAAGGTTTTGTAAATGCTAATTCCTAACTATATATGGTCTATAGCCTATGGTTTTTTCAGTGAATATATATATATATACATACATATATAAACATATATCATCTGTATATCTATATAAATACAAAGATAAATGCATGCATACATATACTTATATGCATTTTAGGGTTGTTAGGGCGTTTTCGTGTGTATTATGTTGCTTTTTTAGGGCTTTTGGGTCAATTAAGTAGGGTTCCCGGAGCCTAGGGCTGAGGGGCCGGTTCAGTTTTGTGCGTATTGGTGTTGGCAAGGTTTTGAGGGATTTTGGCGGTTTTTGGTCGAGATTTGGCCGTTTTATGGCTTTTTTTTGTGTTTGCAGGGGGCGCGTATTCGGGTTGAAATTCGTCCCCGTTCCAGTGGATGGATTGGGCTGATTTTTGATGAGATGTTAGGGAATCGCTGGAACTAGTGTCCAGCCAAGTTTGAAGCGGATCGGAGCAGTGGAAGTGCTTTAAAGAGCAATTTTTGTGCGGAGTAGCGAATTGCCATGTTATTCAATGGGAGTTTTTGGTGCGCATGGAGAAGGTGAATTTGGGGTGTTCCAGTTGCGCTAGAGGGACGGGGCTTGGGTGAGCTGTAGGGAGAGTGGATCGGCAGGTGTGCCGAATTTTTGGGATTTGTTGGCCGAAGGGAAGGGTGTGCTTGGGCAACGTCGATTTGGTGAAAACGGTGCGTTATTTACATGAAAGTTGAAAAAACACTAATAAAAGGAAAGCTAAAAAGCCACCTCATTACAAACAGAATGGCTTTAACTTAAACGAGGGCGAGATCTATTGCATGTTCAATGCTTGTTTACTTTGGTTCCATCAAGAAGGCATTCAGATGTGTCACACATTTGCCATAAATTCTGAATGTTAGCACTCTAGTTGCACATTAGATCACTGTAGTAAAGCTACTGCTCACCAGGGACGTCTGCTGCTGGTATTCAAAGTGCATGTTTCAGTCTGCATGTCAGAATTTTTTTAATGAAATAGAAGAGGATTTGAGAAGTCACTCAAAATGATCCCTAATTTTTCTTTCTGAAGCACTAATCATACTTTCTATGGCAAAATTAACCCCCTCATGTTGTTCCTTTTTAAATTGAGTGTTTTCAGACTTACCACTTCATTCCAATCAAGATGGCTTCTGGTGTGCCATACTTTTGTCATAAGTAAGACTGTTAGCGCTCTAGTTGTTCTTTAGAACACTCTGGGACATTCTGTCATTGGGCTATACTTGGGGTACATCTGGGTGATATTTGGGCTACATTTATGCTCTTTTGTCTCTGGTGGCCATCTTGGGAGACTATGTCAGAATTTTTTAATGAAATTGAAGAGGGTTTGAGAAGTCACTCAAAATGTGCCCTAATTTTTCTTTCTGCAGCACTAATCATAATTCATATGGCAAAATATACCCCCTCATTTTGTTCCTTTTTAAATAAAATGTTTTAAGAGTTACCATTTTATTCCCATCACGATGGCTCCAGGTGTGCTATACCTTTGTAATAAGTAGGACTGTTAGCGCTCTAGTTGTTCTTTAGAACACTCTGGGACATTCTGTCATTGGGCTATACTTGGGCTACATCTGGGTGATATTTGGGCTACATTTGGGCTCTTTTGTCTCTGGTGGCCATTTTGGGAGACTGCATGTCAGAATGTTTTAATGAAATAGAAAAGGATTTGAGAAGTCACTCAAAATGTGCCCTAATTTTTCATTCTGCAGCACTAATCATACTTTCTATGGCAAAATATACCCCCTCATGTTGTTTCTTTTTAAATTAAATGTTTTAAGAGTTACCACTTTATTCCAATCAAGATGGCTTCAGGTGTGCCATACCTTTGTAATAAGTAGGACTGTTAGCGCTCTAGTTGTTCTTTAGAACACTCTAGGAGGCTGCAGTAGAACACAAAGGAATCAACTGACAGTCTCTGTCCTTGTTGGATGTACATGTTTTACTGAGAATGTCAGACTTCATTTTCACATGACTGAGAAAGATAATGTGAATTTACAGAAAATATGCTTTCAGTTTAGCTTATAGATCCCCTTCCAAACCACTGTGGGAAAATCATGAGATATTAGTTTTCTTTCAAACAATATTCATGATATCACAGCAGAAGGTTTTTTCACATGGTAAAATCACCTTAGAACCCACCACAATTCCTAAAACGAGTATGGTACCATCAACAAATGATTTATAATGTAACTAAAGTCCTAAAACCCTCTATTAACTACAATGCTTTTTAATGAGGTGCTATCATGTATATTGGTCCCAAGATGGCTGCCAACACTTCTTGGATGAAGTGCTGACAGCCAATCAGATCAGATGTGTGGTTAGGCTCCGCCCAGATATATATCTTTTTTTGAACCTAAATTACTCAAAATCCACTGGAGCACATATATTGAGACCTAGCAAAGGCACATCGGGCTAACAGTCCCTACAATTTTGCCAAGTTTCGTGCAAATCCATTCAGCCGTTCGAGCTAAAAGTGAGGCCAACCGCCCTATGGAAATTAACATGGGAAAAACGCGTTTTGGGACCCCCCTTTTTTCTCGGCCCCCCCTTGATGAAACCCCCCCAAATTGTCAGGGGCTGCTCAGAAACAAAATGTTCCATTTTCCTGAAAATTTCAGCCAATTCCGTCCACAAACGCCAAAGTTATTAGACATAGAATTTTCAAAAGTCCCATAGAGAAAAAATCCTAACTATATATACCTACTGGCGACCGCCAGTAGGTAATATATATATATATATATATATATATATATATATATATATATATATGTATGTATTACCTACTGGCGCTCGCCAGTACTTAGTTATAGTTAGGACCTAGTTTCCATAGGAAATCCACAACATTCTATTTGGAATAACATTTGCCGCCGGTGGAGGAACCTTCACAAAATTCTCCAAGAACATGTCCTGCTCTGCTCCTTCCTGAAATTTTGGGGGTGATTCGTCAATTGGGGGCTGAGAAAAAAGGGGGGTCCCAAAACGTGTTTTTCCCATGCAATTTTCCAAAGTAAAATCACAGTGATATCTAGAGATGAAGTACTGTGCACGTACCGAAATCCGTACGATTATGAGCACAAGCTGCATGCTGATTGGATGTCAACTGTCTGTCAACACTCCAAACCAGGAAGTGTTGTCAGCCATCTTGTGCCTCGGTAGAACCGAATCACAAGAAAACAGTAAAACAAAGTTGAAAAATAAGGAAAGGGGGCAGGGTAGAAACATCCTGACCCTTTAGGCCTACTCAAGGGGGCTACATGGATCTTTAGGCCCCCTTTTTTTTTTAAATCGTGTGGTACACATGTGGTACGCGTTTTGAGAAAAAAAAAGACTGCTTTATTGGTAATTAGCCCCCGGAGGGCAAATATCGGGGGCAATTGTTTTTTCATAATGGCGGGCCCAGAGTGGTCCCTCTGCCCCGGGGATCGCCACCCCCTGGGGCTTGAACTATATGTATACGGGGGGCTCATGGCCCCCTCGGAGCCCCGGGGACCGCCAGTCCCTGGGGCCTCTTTTTATTTTAAAAAAATGTGCGGGGGAGGTTTCAAGCTCCCCACACACGCCTGGGGGACCACCACCTCCCCGGGGCTCTAATATAGAAAATAAGGGGGACGGACCACCCAGCCACAGGGACGACCACCCCTTGGGGCTTTTGAATGTTGGGAGGGGGGCTGTGCAGTCCCCTTCCTGGAGCCTTTGATGGCCCTGGGGACCACCACCTTACAGGGCCAGCTTCTGCAGTGCCCGGGGTGATGAAAAGCAATGCTGGCTCCCGAAGGACGCGGGGAGCCGGCTGGGACCATGGGGGCTTTGGGGCTCATAAAAAACAGTTCTTTTCAGAACTAACTTTACTGGTCAAAAAAAGAGCTATATTTCTATGATAGTATATAAAACTTTCCGGGTTTTTTTCTGCACCAGATGTACTCTCTACGCATGCCCAGCCTCGTTTCCAAGCCCATGCTTCTTTGTTTTTCTTCAAGTTTGCCAAGCAAACCTCTCCTCATTTCAGGTATTACATTTTCTGCTTTATTCTGCCGGGTTGTGTGCCTCATCCGCTGCTATACTTTTGTAATATATTAATGATCATATTCTATCTATATTTATTTGAAACGTATCGCAGAGGCACCAAACGTTAATTACATACTCTGTCCTCCGCCATTTTAGTAGTTTTCCTCCGTTATTTTTATAATACCTGCTACTTTCAATCTACCCTCTGCCTATCTTCTCTGTGATCCATGAGATTTCCTGCCACAGACACCTTGGTGGTTGTCCTTCGCCTCCGATTTTATCAGACTTGGTCACACGCATACCTAAAAACTAATTTGAAGCACGTAAGGCACAGCCATTACAATGCGTGGCCGTCACCACAATGCCATTACCGTGCTTATGCCTTTATCATGCGTGGTAAATGTAAAGTAGTTGTAAAAGCATGCGAGGTAAAGGCATGCATGGTAAAGCCATATGTGTGCTAATGAATTTGTGGTGACGGTCACGCGTGGTTATGACCACGTTGTAATGGCTGATTCCTCCCAAGGCAATGCAGGAACCGGGTCTGGGCGTGGCGGGCTCCAGGGCATCAGGCGGTGGGCCAGGCACCCTCCATCACACAATATAGAAATCTCCGGGGGGTGGTCGTTTTCGTGGTTTGAGGGGCGTCATTAAGGCACACCCAGTTAATTTTCTATGGGGGTAGGTTTGCAAGCGAAAATGTCGCAAGAGGTTTGTAAATGTGGTACACATTATTTTGTTTTACTTTGATTTCCTTTCTATGCTGTAGTCCATCCAGAGAAAATATAACTTATTGTACAGCCAGTACTTTTCAATCCTACTGTCAAACATCTTACTATAGTACTTCAAATTATAAATAATATTTTTGTTGTGGACCATACCCCCCAAAAAAAAACAAGTATATAGGTTGTTTATTAACTTTTATTAAAACAACAATAACTGTAAACAAAACTTAAAGATAATATAATAAACAACTAGAAAAATGACTTTAAAAAAATTGTATTATAAACAAATTGTGATGTGGACTCCAAAAGACGTTGGGTAGGTAATCTGCAAAAGAAAAAAAAGAGATTAAAATTTATGTAGATGTGACTAAATAAGGTGAAGCATTACAAATGAAGGTAACACAATGATTTTACGTGTGCAGTGTGTCTAGCACATTTCACTTCTGTTATAGTCCCGCCTTCAAGTGGTGTCTATATGGAAGTGCCTACTACTATACTGACACAAAAGTAGCACAACAGGATTCTAAATACGTCAATTTATTTCCAATGCATTGCAATGGAGGCATTGTATATCTAGGCCAATCTGCTTACATTGTATAAACATTGCGGCCACCAGAGTTCACAACTTCAATTCAACTCTGATTCTACACGTCAAAGTAGACAGCAGTGTCTATAACTTTAAAAGAGAAAGAGAAATGATGTCACAGAGGGTGAAAGAGAGAAAGAGAGGGAAAACAGCATTAAAACTGTCTTGCAGAGTATGGAGTTGAGATTTTTTCTTGAAAAGTCAGACACAGATTTACAAGCTCCTTGCGCCACTTTTCCCATGTTAAAAGTGACACAAAAGTAGCACAATAATCTTGAAGATCTGTTTCACAGACTGTTGTAACCTATCTTTTGTCACTGCTCGGAGGTAATTATACATTTCTACACAGTCAAGCTGCTACACACTACCTACTCTCTCCTTTCACAAATTTTTTGTTGTTGTTTCGAAAACAAAATTCTTTGCTCACCTAGTGCCATTGGCGTTATTGAAAGAGGGTGCTCTACGTGTCGAAGAAGCCTTCAGTGTAACCAAGAGAGTTTACCACTTTAACTCAGATAAGGTTATATTCAACAGACTGGATATAGCAGCGTCCAAATCTTTAAAAAAAAAGAGAAACAGTGTGAGAGAGTAAGAAAGAGAAAGAGAGAAAAAAGGACATTAAAATGTGGGGGAGACACACACGACAGGGGGGGGTGGGGAGTTGCGTGAAGCCAGAGGTGCAACCACAGTCAAAAATATCGGGGGGGGGGGCTAGACATTTTTTTTGGGGGGCTTAACTTCAAGCAAAAAGAAGAGTGGAGCTGCAGGGGCTGTAAGTGGGGGAGGGACATAAAACCCTCATTACCAAGCAAAATGTCTTCAAAAGACCTGTGAAGTGCTCGGGTGGGACTGTGTGTGGGCCCAGGAAGCTATCTCATCCTAGCTGAAGCCCTGTTAGCCCAATGTGTGTTTTGCAAGCCTGCTGCATACTACACATTCTCTCCTTTCACAGATAACTTGTCGTTCTTTCGGAAACAAGCTTCTTTGCTCACCTTGTGCCATTGCCATCGTCCTTGTTACATAATCCATCCTGAAGCTCTACATCTAAAAGATATTAAAAGAAAGATGTTATGATTGGTAATTGTTACTATATTAATTTGGAGTTAGATAACATCGCGCTTTTATACACGTTCTTTCTCACATTTCTGCAAACTGTTTGTATTGGTAATATTCCGGACATTTCAGTGATTATAAAAACGTTCCTGCTATTGGGAAAAAAATTTGTACATGTAAATTAATACACTATATAGGAGTGCGTTCATCTGAAATTCTAAGTCGCGCTTTTTTATCTAGTCTGCTACAACCCTGACTCCCTCCGATGTGTACTCAAGCCTCACTGCTCACCTTTTCGTGGATAGGACACCTTCTGCATGATGTAGTCCCGCTCTCCAACAAAGAAGTCTCATATATGGTGCCGAGTCTTGATATCTCTATGGCTAATGACATACTCGTGCTCCCATTATCATCATCGCAGGTTCTTCACCCGCTCGGTGATTCGGGCAACACTAACTCAGTGACCAAAGAGGACACGCATGAAGTAATGGGCAACTTGTTCGGTACTTTGGGAACAACTCTAAAATGGCATACAACACGTGCGCTCTGTCTTTTTTATACATAGGGTCAAGTGTGTAGTGACAAATGTGCTGGATGGGTGTGATGTGGGTGTATACCAGCCATGAGGGCGGGTGTGTGTCGATCTGACAACTAGACCTGCATCTAAGAAATCACTACAATGGAAATCTGGGCCTTGTACTGTTGTTGTGTTTTCCTGGTAGCGTAAGCACAGTAGGCTGTACTAACATATTCAGTCTCGATTAATTTACCACCCAATAATTGTGCAGACTTTTCCCCTTTAGCATGCAATACTATATTGTTTTATAAAATGTATAACTCTTCAAACCATCTTTGCTCTTACGACGTACAGCCGCGATTTCCGTAATTGCTTTTAAAAGTAATAAACACATATTTAAAGTTTTAAAAAACTATTTTCATGATTATCCCAGATAATGTCTTCCCTTAATATGTACATTAAATACATAAATATATGTTTTTGAACAATTAGAAACTTCCGCGCCGTATCGCATACGAGGAGCCGTCACACGTTATTTTTTTTTTCTTTTTAAGAAAAAAAACCTGGGGGTACGCGTTATGCGCAAAAAAGGAAAAAAAAGCGAAGCCTGCTTTATTGTTAATTAGCCTCCGGGGTGGCCAAATGCCAGGGTCAATTTTTTTTTCATAATGGGGGGCCTAGAGGGTCCCCCCCTGCGTGGGGATAGCTACCCCCGGGTCTTTAACAATATGTATGCGGGGGGCTTATGGCCCCTCCAGAGTTCTGGGGACCGCCTCCTCACCCCCCCGGGTCTCTTTTTATTAAAAAAACTGTGCAAGGGGTTTGTAAATGTGGTATTTTGCTTTCCTTTCCGTCTTGTAGAGGATCCAGGGTAAATATAACGTTTTTTTGTACAGCCAGTACCTTTCTGCCTGTTACCACAGTAACAGTTCATGGATCACTTGCGTGAGTACAGAGGTTAGAAGTTCACCACAATATGTGGCTAATTGACATAGTTACTGTGCTGGTGCTTTATATTTATTTATTTCATAGGAACCATTAGTCGTAGAAGAAGTCAATGGAAAAGTTTTGTAAGGGATTCCTTCCTGTTCGGGGGTTATTAGGGTAACGTGCTCCAAGCGAGACTTTACGAAGCTTAATGGAAAGGGGCGACCACTCGGTCCCCCCGAACGTATGGCGGAGTACCACGATCCCCCCGGGAAGCCATCTTGGGCGGGAGGCGCGTCTCGGCTGGTATGCCCGAAGCGGCGTAGCCGGGGCGCGCCTTTTCCCGCCCTAGAGTGGGTTGGCCTAGACACTGACGCGGCTGGCCACGCCCTAGGGGCAGGCAGGGGCGGGTTTACGCCCGCCCTGAAGACGGATAAAAGGAGAAGCAAGATCCGAAGGCATCCTCTTGTTCCTGTGCTCTGAAGCTGCACCTCCTCGCTGCACGTGAGCTCGAGACGGAACGAAGAGCCAATTTTTGAGCGTTGTAATCTTTCTTGTTTGTTTTCCAGATACTTTGTTGGAGAATGCCGAAGAAGGCGGGAAAGCGCATGACTACTGACCAGATGCTGCGCGTTCTTATGAAAGAGATGACTGAGTTAAAGAAGCGAATGGATGAAAACGAGGAAGGGGGAACGAAACGTCCTTTGGCGGGAGCAGCCCCGGGAGGGAAAAACAAGAGGCCCAGGAGAGGGAGAGCTGTGGAGGACATCCCGGGCCCTAGTGCCCCGCTGGAGACACCCACCCCCGTGCCGGAGGAAGGGAATCCGATTCCCGTTGTGGTCACCCCCGTGTCCGGGGACGATATGCCGCCTGAGCTGGCAGCACAACTAGCAGCGTGGTTGGGTAAAGATAGTGAGGGCGCCACGGCTGTCGACGCGCAGGTGCTGATGAAGCAATTGCGTGAGTCACGGGAAGCAGCGAAGGTATCCACACCGGCTGCGGTAGTAGAGAAGCCACAGGGGACAGGTTCGGTCGCAGAGACGCCGCCCGGTTCAGGTAAGCGGCCATTGCCGATTGCAAGGGATGAGTCAGCACCTTCTCGTAGGGAAAGGGTGGGTCAACATGTTCCCTTGGCTATTAAGGAGAAGATATGGGCGGGAGAATATGTAAACATTTTCTCGTTGCTTACTGATCACTATGAAATGGAGCATGTTAAGGGCCATAAGGATCTCATGCATCCGAGTGTTTGGCGCGCAAAAATGGCCGCCTTTAAGGTGAATGAAAATATTGGCAATTGGGGCAAAGCGTGGGGGGTCTTTACATCGATCTTGGGGGAACGAAGGCCCGATCTGCTGCACGAATTGCCGATTTATCAGTCTCGAATCATGGGGTACTCGGTGTCACATGAGGGTAACCATTGGTTCTGCTATGATAATCTGTTTAGAAAGGCTAAAGAACATGATAAAAACTTAACTTGGGATTGTTATGATTCTGTGTCTTGGGATAAAATGAAGGAGACTGGGATGTTGAAAGTGCCATTGGTGGGAAGTAACGTTGGCGAATCCTACCGCCAGTATGCGGGGACGCCCTTTCGATCAGGTACAGGTACCGACAACTACTCGAGGCCTGCCGGAAATACAGGAAAAAGGGGGGTTTGTTGGAACTTCAACAGGGGTAAATGTACCAGGCCACAGGGATCGTGCAAATTTAGGCACGAATGTAGTGGGTGTGGGCAATCATCCCATCCTGAGTCCACGTGCAGAGCCAAAACGGGCGATAACGGGGGTAGAGGAGGCGCCAAACAGGTCTAATATAGTCCGAGGGGCGCCTTTACCTACCCCGATTGATACCCTGGCGATGATTCCTTGGCTCAGTGAATACCCGGATCGTACTTCTGCTGGGGTGTTGCGGAACGGTTTTTCTTATGGTTTCCGCATCCCAGTGGGGGACTTTCAAGGTGCAGCGAAATGTAAAAATCAGCTATCGGTCTTCCAGCATACGACCGTGGTACAGGATAAGATCAGGAAAGAGGTGGCTCGAGGTCGAGTCGCCGGTCCGTTTAGTGGACCACCGGTTCCTAACTTTGTTTGTTCCCCCTTAGGTGTGGTCCCAAAGAAGGACCCGGGTGAGTTTCGGCTGATACACAATTTATCAGTCCCACGTGGTCTTTCCGTAAACGAAGCGATAGACCCGGAAGTGTGTTCGGTGCGGTACGCATCCTTCGATGAGGCCGTAGCCATTTTGAATCGCCTGGGGCCCGGGGCGCTGATGGCAAAATCTGATATCGAGTCAGCGTTCCGGTTGCTCCCGGTACATCCAGTCGATCAGCGTCTCCTAGGTTTCATGTTTCAGGGTTATTATTACATGGATAGGTGTATGCCGATGGGGTGCTCTATATCTTGTGCCTATTTCGAAAAATTCAGTACTTTTCTACAATGGGTCTTCACAAGGAAGACGGGTTTCCGAAATGTGATGCATTACCTTGATGATTTTTTGTTCCTGGGGGCAGCCGGGGATCCGGAATGTGGGCAGGCTTCGGCTCAATTTTGTGTTTTGATGAATCAGTTTGGCGTGCCATTGGCACCAGGTAAGACTGTGGGGCCTTCCACTTGCCTCGAGTTTCTGGGGATCGAGTTGGATTCCGAGGAAGGGTGTTTTCGTTTACCTGCCGAAAAAGTGTCAACGTTCAGGACATCTCTGAAAATATGTATAAATGTATCCAAGGTTAAGCTGCATCAGTTACAGCAGCTAGTTGGCCAGTTGAATTTTGCCCTGAGGGTTATACCAATGGCCCGCCCCTTTTCCCGTTCGATTGCTCAAGCCATGGTCGGCCTGAAGGAGGGCCATCGTCGCACGAGGCTCTCGGCTGAGGTCCGCCAGGACATGCGCATTTGGTTGGCATTCCTGGCGGATTTCAACGGTCGAGTTGTCTGGAATAAACCAGCCGTGTCCTCTGATGAGCTGGGGCTGTGGACGGATTCGGCAGGGAGTATAGGTTTTGGTGCCATCTTCGGCACAAGATGGTCTGCACAAAAGTGGCCGACATGGTGGCATGACAGTGGGCTGACAAGTAACATTGCTTTCCTGGAACTTTTCCCCATTTTAGTAGCCCTGAGAACTTGGCCCGAAGGGTTCAAGGATCACTCGGTGGTATTCTGGTCTGACAATATGACCGTGGTCGAGTGTATCAATAGCCAGGCAGCACGATGCAAGTGGATTTTGAGACTACTCAAGGAAATTGTTTTACTGTGTATGCAATTGAATGTGTTATTCAAAGCTAGACATGTCCCAGGGGTAATGAACCAGGCAGCTGATGCACTGTCTCGTTTTCGTATGCAGGCTTTCTGGGGTTTTCTTCCCACAGCGGACCCGGAGCCGGCACCCTTTCCCGAAGCTCTCTGGTCTCTCGGTGCCCCGAACTTCGTAACCTCGTGGGAGAGAGTTTAGCACCCAGGACGAGGAAGGCATATGAAGGGGCGTTCCGGTCCTATTTGGCCTTTTTGGGGACTGATAGAGAGGAGCTGTGGGGCCAGGAAGAGTGGGTGGTGAATTTTCTGATGTCCTTACATCGGGTCGGGAAATCGGTGGCCACGGCTCAGAGGCATCGGGCTGCCATTTCCTTTGTTGCTAGGGCCCACGGGATCCTTGACCCGACAGCGTCTTTCGTTGTACAGAAAGCGCTACGAGGGTGGCAACGCCTTGAGGGTCGCAGAGTAGATGAAAGGCGCCCGATAGGTTTAGATAGGCTGGCCCAGTTGCTATCCAGACTCCCTGCTACGTGTTCATCTCAGTTTGAGACGGTGTTATTCCGAGCCGCTTTTACGCTGGCATTCCATGGGGCTATGCGGGTAAGCGAACTAGTGGCGAGGAACAAGCAGGATGTAACAGGAGGATTGTGCCTGGAGCACGTCCAGATCAGAGGGGAGACGATGACGGTCTCGTTTGTCAGGTCCAAAACCGATCAAAGTGGGATGGGTGACTGCGTAATCATACGCAGGATTCCCGGGTCCTCCATGTGCCCGGTAAGGTGTCTAGAAGATTATTTAACACGAAGGGTGGCATCATGGGGGGGGACCTTGTTGAGACACGCTGACGCCACCCCACTGACAAAGTTTCAGTTTCAGCGGGTGCTTGCGATGTCGATTGCCGCTGCGGGCTTGAACCCGGGCGAGTTTGGGACCCATTCCTTTCGGATAGGGGCTGCTACAGAAGCTACAGCCAGGGGTCTGGATGTGGAACAAGTTAAACGGGTGGGGCGTTGGTCCTCCAATTGTTATAAAAGGTATGTGCGTTTGCACATGTTGTGAAGCTGTAACAATGTACTCACGCTTCTTGTTTTGTTTGGTTTTCAGTTGCGCAAGCATACGAGGCGGGGCGGACTTTGAAGTCGACCCAACACCGGGCCAGCGGTCAGACATCACCGGCTGTGAAAAAGGAGGTGTGGGTCGTGGGCCACTCATACGTGAGACGTGCCGCGGACGTATTCAAGGCAGGTGATATGATTCACGTAGCTGGGGAATACGGGTACAGTGTGTCCTTCTACGGAAGAGGCGGTCTCTGTATTGACCAGTTTCAATCATATTTTGAGGGTTTGCTAGGGCGGACGAGGTCACCGCCGTCTGTAGTCATAGTACATCTTGGGGGTAATGATTTGGTCACCACTGGTAGACGACTTCTCCTTGAGGCGATGCTTTCCACTGTAAGTTGGTTAGCGAGGAGAGTTCCAGGGTGCACTATTGCATGGTCCCATATGATCCCACGAAAAGTGTGGCGGGGGGCTATTTCGGTTCCTGCTTTAAATCATTCTGTTAGAAAGCTTAATAATAAAGTGAGTAGGTTGTTCCGTTCCAAGACACTGCATTCTATTTCACATGGGTGTATTAATGATGACAGTATGTATGTAGGGGATGGAGTGCATTTGTCTCGGGTGGGGAATGAGTTACTCATAGGAGACTTCTTAGCATGGCTAAAAACGTTACACCATGACCTTTAGGTAGGAGTGTTGTGGGGGGTCCGGATAGCCGGTCAACTATCCGGCCTGTGGCGGTAAGGTCATGATCGGTGAGCACTAATTAGAAGATCCCTATGAGTGGGCGTCACCCAGCACGGATGGGAGCGCTCGGGGGAGGTGGCCATTGGCCCCTCAACGGGGAGGCGGTCCCTTCTAAGGATGGGTCGCCGAAAGAAAAGGAAAGGCGGTCAAGGCCCCTTCCTGGGTAGGAGGGGTTACAGCCCCCTCCTGGGGAATTTCCCGGGGCCAGGACGTCTGCGACGGCAGATGTGGTAAGTTGTGTGGGGTTTGGGGGGGGGTCTACGCTACCTTCTAGATACCTCACACGAGTCCTCGTACGACCTCTAAGTGGCGTCGAGTTTTATTGGGGCCCCCGTCAAGTCAAGGGAAATTGGTAATTGCACTTGAGGTACGCCTCTGGGCCGCCCCTCACAAGTGAGGGCGATATTTCTGGGTTAGGGATCTTGACACCGGTTACGACCTTGCCGTTGGCCCTTAAACGTTAGGATGTACAATTTCAAAATTTCAAGTAAATGTTTTGTAGGATGTTAGTTCGGCTAGGAGAACCTTTGTATTAGAGAATATGTTAAGGTTAGCCAAACATCGCAATGTGGTAATGAAATTGTACATAATATGAAACTGTTTATTTAATGTTTTAATTTTGTTTCATATTTTAATAAATACGGCCGGGAGGGTTACTCCCTCCCGTCTTCCAAAGACTTCAGAACTGTTTCCGGTTTCCCATCCTTGGGGATTGTGTTGAGAGGGGGTGGCGGGTATCTCAGCCATATGTTCATTGGCTGTGAAGTATTAAAAGTAGAAGGTTTGGCAGTCATTCCTTGCTCATCTGTGGAACAACATGGACATTTTATTGGCTAAAGTGTTTAGAGAACAAGTTTGCTCTTTATTGGATGAGAACGGTTCACTGTTGTCAGTGACATTGCGGTGCATTTTCCAAAGGAGTATGGGGAAAGAAAGTAGTAGAGGGCAGGTTAGGAACACTATTAGCTGTACAGTGCCCATAAGGTGGTGGAGAGGGATTATGATGGAAACAATTTTTTTAATATGTTTCAAGGGCCATTTATATCATTGCCGTGTGGTGTATAAATCACGGCAGAAAAATGACAGTGTCATGCGCTGTTTTTTTTTTTCAAGTTTGTAGGTGACATACTTCTTAGGAGTACTATTTACTAATAATGTGGTGCTTACTTTCCTGATGGGGAGGTGTGGTTGCGCAGCAAAAAAATCAGTCTAGGTTTCAAACAGTTTTTATTAAGCAAATACAAATACACTTTCTTCAGATACTGTTGCTGTATATATGAAAGGGGTAACAATTAAAAATGTCATTTCATAAAATATCAGTTAAGCGTGGCTATATACTTCTTTTTTGTGCTATAGTTTGTAAAAGTGTTGCCCCAAATTCTTGACGATGTAAGAGGGCACCAGTTACTTTTAGATAAAGTAGAACAGAAGTGCCTCAACAAACACTCCCGCACTACATTATCTCAAATCAAGAGAACAAGTAAAAAACTGTTAAATACAAATGATTTCATATTACATAGAAATGCATGCATTATTATTTTTCAAATTTGTATTCTATACAATTCAGGAACGTGCTTAGAGGTTGCAGACTGTTCCGCTAATAAATCACATACTCACTAAAGAATACATAGGATGGTACTCTTACAATATAAAGTACAATATAAAGTACAGGTCCTATATATTCTTTAGGGAAATGGTGAATAGTAACCGCAAATAAGAAAAGGTTTATTAAATATTTAAAGTTACAAAGTATGCATGATAGCTATATTTTTTGTTCTGCTGTTTCTTAAAATATGTTTCTTGAAAAATATATCTGATCAAGTACTTTTTATTATTTGAAAGTTATATTATAGATGGCGCTGAAAAATCTCCCATTTCCCTTCTGTAACAATAGGACAATCTATTATAATATAACCATTGATACCATTGTTACATTAAAAAGAACAGGAAAACAAAATTATGTATTTAACAGAACATCCATAACGAAATACTTTTGAGCGGTAATTATTTACTGAACTTCTTTTCTCCGGGAGGTGAAAAAGTTTGATCTTCGTGGTGACGGGTCATAAACTCCTCTGAGATCATGACGGTGAAAATAATAATATGTATATATTCTCACAGCACATAATAACTAAGGGGAAAATAGACTGAAAACCGCAAGCCGGTATCGTTGCTTATTTTTCGTTACTCTTTGTGATGACGGATCGTGAAGTCTACTAAGATCACCAAGACTGTTAATGTTATAAATATACATATTAACAGTATATGATCTCTAGGGGAAAACACAATAGAAAGTGGAAGATGGTGACGTTGATTGTAAATGTTCAGGGTTTACATCGACGGGTCACCAACACCTCTCAAGCTAAGTACAGTGTCAATATTATAATATAAAAACTCACTATATATAAGGTGAAAGGAGCCAGAAAAGGAGCAATGTTTTTTATAATCTATCTGTTTCTAAAAACAAGCTGCTGACGTTACAGAGAAAAAGCGGAAAACATGCGATACAATTTTATTTTTTTCTACATATAAATGTTTAAATATTGATAAATAGCCGCAAAGTACTATACCTATGCCATATTGAAACAACTTACATCTCCGGAATATGTTTGTTGACGCAAAAAAAGATTCCGATGCTAGAAAACGGAACCTGCATCTTAGATTGGCGACTCAGAAATAACTCGCGAAAACTAAACTAATTGCACAGTAGGTGTGGTTTATATAGTTTTTGGTTATTTAGTAGCTCACGGAAGGAAGATGTGAGTCCGCCTATTTAGAGGTCACGTTTTACAGTTTACACGTGCTCACGTTTTAACTGTTTTACTTCTGCACATGTTGGCAAAAATTACAAACTGTCAAGCTGTAAAGGTTTCGATTTCCATAGCAACACAAATAAGGTCATTATTATCTACATACGTTGGAGAGTTTAAAACGTGTTACTCGTAAACTGTGTTCTTAGCATTTTCATGATTAAAAACATCTAAATAGAAAATATTGTTAACATTAGAAGAAAAAAAATGATTATTATTTGTTATTATTATGCTTCTTAATTAAAAAAATGCTAGCCTTTGTAAATTGTAAACCTACCCTCGGAAAGGTGTGGTGGTGCTTGGGGAATTGGGAAGATTAAGCAAGGTATTACTTACAGTGGGATAGTGGTGGGCTAAGATGCTGATGACTATGGAATCGAACAGTGAACGGTGTTTTTGAAAGTCAGGTATTATAGGTGCTGTGTCATACTTTTACCACACTTATATGTTAATTACTACTAATTAAGTTGAAAATATTCTTAAATTATAAGTAGGGCTGCTTGGTTTATGTTTTTACTGATTTTTACAGATAAATACAAACAGACAGGTATTTATTTTCCTCTTTGTATTTATTTTAAACTGTGCATGAATACGGAAATTGGGTTATTTTTTAAGCGTTTGTAAATGCTGTCAATGATGAGTAGCAATAGGTCTGTCGTTCTGAAAGTAAAAGGGTCAAAACAATAAAAAACTTTTAGAAAAGAACCTTAAAGAGCAATATATATCCTCGGATAATAAAAGTTGCACATTTTAATATGAAGATTGTGTATAGTTTCTCATCTAAGTGTGTTTACATGAGTGAAAACGGTCAGTCTTTCAGCCATGAGTGCATATTTATCAGTAAAATAAATGTGGAAATATACTAATTTCAGATTATTTTTTTTACAAAATCCGAAATATATATGTGTAAATGGATATACAATTATTTAAAAAAAATATGGAAAAGATAGATGGTTCGGTACTCATAAGAATAATACATTTCTACTTGCAATAAACATATATTATTTTTAAATATATTTTCGCTAAGTCACGTCGGGTGCGCGCTTCGTGAGCGCACGGTGAGCGGATCCCATGTGACCTAAAAAAAAAGATTTGATTTGTTCATAACATTTACCACTGTAACTATTGAAGGACCCCACCCATTGTATTATTATGTTTGGAGCAGTTGATGAGAGACATCTCTTCTTCTTCCAGAGCAGGTTTTTTAATTTTTTGAGTGTTTTTAAAAATTGCATTGGAGAAATGGCATATGGATCGCAAGCTCCTCATCATTCTTCAGATGAAGATATCTTGGAGGTAGATCCACCCAAGCGGACGGCTGAATCAGTGGTATGGAAATTATTCACCTTTCCTGCTGGAGAAAAAAAAGGTCAACGCAAGAAAAGTCACACGCTTGCTATGCGACAGGGTCCTGTTGCGAGGCAGTGACAAGAAATACTTCTGTGGAACAGCGAGTATGTATAAGCATCTGCGGATCATTCACCTGAAGAATCTGGCACGAGAACAAATGAGGCATGCAACAAAAAATCCACCATCAGGCATTGCTAGCACCTCCGGAGCGTCCACTTCAGCACCACCAGTAGAGATTCGCCTAGAATTTGCTTTTCTGCAGCAGCACTGCATTAAGGGCAAAACCATCATCTGTTATGGTGAACAGTCAGTGGATGCTATTTGTGCAGCTCAACGGAACCACAAATGCTTTTTTTTTTTATTTGTTTTTCGAATGATATTGAATTCCAAAAGCTAACTGTTTACTTAGTTCCTTTTCGGTTCAATTTTTAAAAAACACCAAAAAGAGTACAAAATTGTTTAAAAAAACTACGAAAACACAGAAATAAAAACAGAACTACCTTAACTGGGTTAAAAAAAGAACTATAATAGCATGGTAATATCTGAAAGTTGATTCCAGACAAGCATGACTATTACCTGGACTTTTACAGGACTGACTCAGTATTCGGCAAGGGGTTAAGGGACCGCATACATTGTGCACATTTGACTGTACCACTGTTTGTCTCAATTCCTGAGACATTCTGCAAGTGCATAGACAGTGACTGGGTACCTGGAGTGCTAGTAGTTGACTGCAGGATAAGTCTATAAGCGCTTATGTTTCAGCAGAGTGATTAGATAAGAACATGCTTCTGTTGGGATGATTGTAGGAGTAGACACAGACTCACAGTGTGATTCCAGACAAGCATGTCTATTACCTAGACTTTTGCAGGACTAACTCAGAAGTCTCCAAGGGGTTAAGGGACCACATACATTGTGCACAATTGACTGTACCACTGCTAGTCTCAATGCTGGAGTCATTCTGCAAGTGCATAGACAGTGACTGGGTACGTAGAGTGCTAGTAGTTGACAGCAGGATAAGTCTATAAGCGCTCATGTTTCAGCAGAATGATTATATAAGGACGTGCTTCTGTCAGGATGATTGTAGGCGTGGACACAGACTCACAGTGTGATTCCAGACAAGCATGACTATTACCTGGACTTTTACAGGACTTACTCAGTAGTTTGCATGGGGTTAAAGGACTGCATACATTGTGCACATTTGACTTACCACTGTTTGTCTCAATGCCTGAGTCATTCTGCAAGTGCATAGACAGTGACTGGGTTCCTAGAGTGCTAGTAGTTGACAGCAGGATACGTTTATAAGCGCTTATGTTTCAGCAGAATGATTAGATAAGGACATGCTTCTGTAAGGATGATTGTAGGAGTGGGCAGAGCTGCTTTAGAGCTATAGAACAGGCCAGCAGAGCTGCTTTAGAGCCAGAGAGCCAGGTCTGCAGAGCTGCTGTAAAGCCAGAGAAACCAGGTCAGCAGAGCTGCTTTAGAGCCAGAGAACCAGGGCAGCAGAGCTGTTGTAGAGCCCTAGAACCAGGTCAGCAGAGCTGCTGTACAGCCTAAGAAGCAGGTCAGCAGAGCTGCTCTAGAACCAGAGACCCTGGTGAACAGACCTGCTCTAGAGCCAGAGGCCCAGGTCAGCAGAGCTGCTCTTCAAGCTGAGAACCAGGTCAGCAGAGCTGCTGTAGAGCCAGATAAACCAGGTCAGCAAAGCTGCTTTAAAGGGATGTAACCAGGTCAGCAGAACTGCTTTAGAGGCAGAGAACCAGGTCAGCAGAGCTCATTAGAGGGAGTGAACCAGGCCAGCAGAGCTGCTTAGAGCCAGAGAACCAGGTCAGCAGAGCTACTCCACAGCCAGAGAACCTTGTCAGCAGAGCTGCTCTAGAGGCAGACAACCAGGTCAGCAGAGCTGCTTTAGAGGGAGAGGACCAGGTCAGCTGAGCTGCTTTAGAGCCAGAGAACCAGGTCAATAGAACCGCTTTAGAGCCAGAGAAAGCATGTCAGCGGAGCTGCTTTAGAGGCAGAGAACCAGGTCAGCAGAGCTGCTTTAGAGCCAGAGAATCAGGTCAGCAGTGCTTCTCTAGAGCCAGAGAACCAGGTTAGCAGAGCTGCTTTACTGCCATAGAACCAGGTCGACAGAGCTGCTCTAGAGGTAGAGAACCATGTCAGAAGAGCTGATTTAGAGGGAGAGAACCAGGTCAGCAGAGCTGCTTTAGAGCCAGAGAACCAGGTCAGCAGAGCTGCTCTTGAACCAGAGAAGCAGGTCAGCAGAGCTGCCATAGAACCAGGTCAGCAGAGCTACCTTAGAGCCAGAGAACCAGGTCAGCAGAGCTTCTGTAGAGTCAGAAAAACCAGGTCAGCAGAGTTGCTTTGGAGCAAGAGAACCAGGTCAGCAGAGCTGCTTTAATGGGAGAGAACCAGGTCGCAGAACTGCTTTAGAGCCAAGGGAACTGGTCAACAGGGCTGCTCTAGAGCCAGAGAACCAGGTCATCAGAAATGCTTTAGAGCCATAGAACCGGGTCACCAGAGCTACTTTAGAGCCAGAGAACAAGGTCAGCAGAGCTGCTGTAAAGCTTGAGAAACCAGGTCAGGAGAGCTGCTTTCGAACAATAGAACCAGGTTAGCAAAGCTGCTTTCGAGCCAGAGAACCAGTCCGGCAGAACTGCTTTAGAGCCAGAGAACCAGGTCAGCAGAGCTGCTATAGAGCCAGAGAACCTGGTCGGCAGAGGTGCTCTAGAGCCTAAGAGCCAGTTCAGCAGAGCTACTCTAGAGCCAGAGAACCAGGTCAGCAGAGCTGCTGCATAGCAAGAGAAATCAGGTTAGTAGAGCTGCTTTAGAGGGAGAGAACCAGGTCAGAAGAGCTGCTCTAGAGGGAGAGAACCAGGTCAGCAGAGCTGCTCCAGAGCCAGAGAACCATGTCAGCAGAACTGCTTTAGAGACATAGAACCGGTCAGCAGAGCTGCTTTAGAGCCAGAAAACCAGGTCAGCAGAGCTGTTGTAGAGCCAGAGAACCAGATCTGCAGAGCTGCTCTATAGCCTAAGAAATAGGTCAGTAGAGCTGCTCTAGAGCCCGAGAACCAGGTCAGCAGGCATGCTGTAAAGCCAGAGAAACCAGGTCAGCTGACCTGCTTTAGAGGGAGAGAACCAGGTCATTAGATCTGCTTTAGAGACAGAAAACCAGGTCAGCAGAGCTGCTCTAGAGCCAGAGAAGCAGGTCAGCAGAGCTGCTTTAGAGCCATAGAACGAGGTCAGCAGAGCTACCTTGGAGCTAGAGAACCAGGTCAGCAGAGCTGCTATAGAGCCTAAGAACTGAGGGCCAGCTGCTGTGGAATCAGAAAAACCAGGTCAGTAGAGTTGCTTTGGAGCAAGAGAACCAGGTCAGCAGAGCTGCTTTAGGGGGAGAGAACCAGGTCAGCAGAACTGCTTTAGAGCCAAGGCACCGGGTCAGCAGTGCTGCTCTAGAGCCAGAGAACCAGGTCATCAGAAATGCTTTAGAGCCATAGAACCGGGTCACCAGAGCTGCTTTAGAGCCAGAGAACCAGGTCGGCAGAGCTGCTATAGAGCCTAAGAACTGAGGGCCAGATGTAGGTAATTCTGTTTTACCGATTCATAAATACAGAATGTTACCGATTCGGTATTTATGAATCGGTAAAATAGAAGGGGGAGATGTAGGTAGAATCGGTAATTGAATTACCAATTCTGTAAGAATCGGTATTTACCGAATCGGTAAATACTGATTTGGTAATGCCCATTGACTTCTATGGGCATTGAAGCCCATGGGAATCAATGGGCATTACCGAATCGGTACCGATTCGGTAAATACCGAATGTTGCAAGGGTGCAGGGGGTGTCACTTTGACACCCTCTAGCACCCCGAATTCAGGCACGTGTGCCATGTGGCACACAGACATGCCCTAAGGGCATGTCTGTCTGTCACATGGCATGCACACCTGGATTCGGTATTTTACCACCTAATTGGATTGGGTGGTAAAATACCGATTCTGTAAGGCCTGCGGGACTCAGAAGAGTCCCACCTACATATGCAAGTTACCGAATCGGTATTTTTACCGATTCGGTATTTTACCGATTCGGTAAATTTACCGATTCGGTAAAATAGGGCCCCTACATCACAAATGACCATTTACCGGTCGGTAACGGCCGAAATCGTCCGTTACCGGTCGGTAAATGGCCACCTACATCTGCCCTAGGTTAGCAGAGCTGCTCTAGAGCCAGAGAACCAGGTCAGCAGAGCTGCTGTAAAGCTGGAGAAACCAGGTCAGGAGAGCTGCTTTCGAACAATAGAACCATGTTAGCAAAGCTGCTATCGAGCCAGAAAACCAGTCCAGCAGAACTGCTTTAGAGCCAGAGAACCAGGTCAGCAGAGCTGCTCAAGAGCCAGAGAATAAACTCAGCAGAGCTGCTTTAGAGCCATAGAACCTGGTCAGCAGAGCTGCTTTAGCGCCAGAGAATCAGGTCAGCAGAGGTGCTCTAGAGCCAGAGAACCAGGTCAGCAGAGCTGCTGTAGAGCCAAAGAAAGCAAGTTAGTAGAGCTGCTTTAGAGGGAGAGAACCAGGTCGAAAGAGCTGCTCTAGAGGGAGAGAACCAGGTCAGCAGAGCTGCTCTAGAGCCAGAGAACCATGTCAGCAGAACTGCTTTACAGCCATAGAAACGGGTCAGCAGAGCTGCTCTAGAGCCAGAGAACCAGGTAAGCAGAGCTGCTGTAAAGCTGGAGAAACCAGGTCAGGAGAGCTGCTTTCGAACAATAGAACCATGTTAGCAAAGCTGCTTTCGAGCCAGAGAACCAGTCCAGCAGAACTGCTTTAGAGCCAGGGAACCAGGTCAGCAGAGGTGCTCTAGAGCCAGAGAATAAACTCAGCAGAGCTGCTTTAGAGCCATAGAACCTGGTCAGCAGAGCTGCTTTAGAGCCAGAGAACCAGGTCAGCAGAGCTGCTCTAGAGCCAGAGAACTAGGTCAGCAGAGCTGATGTAGAGCCGGAGAAAGCAAGTTAGTAGAGCTGCTTTAGAGGGAGAGAACCAGTTCAGAAGAGCTGCTCTAGAGGGAGAGAACCAGGTCAGCAAAGCTGCTCTAGAGCCAGAGAACCATGTCAGCAGAACTGCTTTAGAGCCATAAAAACGGTTCAGCAGAGCTACTTTAGAGCCAGAGAACCAGGTCAGCAGAGCTGTTGTAGAGCCAGAGACACATATCTGCAGAGCTGCTCTATAGCCTAAGAACTAGGTCAGTAGAGCTGCTCTAGAGCCAGAGAACCAGGTCAGCAGGCATGCTGTAGAGCCAGAGAAACCAGATCAGCAGAGCTGCTTTAGAGGGAGAGAACCAGGTCAGCAGAGCTGCTTTAGAGCCAGAGAACCAGGTCAGCAGAGCTGCTCTAGCTGACACTGACTGACTGACAGTGACTGACTGACACTGACTGATTGATACTGACTGACACTGATTGACTGACACTGACTGACACTGATTGACTGACACTGACTGACTCACTGACACTGACTGACACTGATTGACTGACACTGGCTGACACTGATTGACTGACACTGACTGACTGACTGACACTGACACTGACTGACTGACACTGACTGACTACTCTCTACTACTCTACTACTCACTCTCTACTACTCTCTACTGCTCTCCCTCTCTACTCACTCTCTACTACTCACTCTCTACTACTCTCTACTACCCACTCTCTTCTACCCTACTACTCTCTACAACTTACTCTCTACTACTCACTCTCTACTTCTCTACTATGCTCTACTACTCACTCTTTACTACTCACTCTCTACTACTCACTCTGCACTACTCTCTACTACTCACTCTCTACTATGCTCTACTACTCACTCTCTACTATTCACTCTCTACTACTCACTCTCTGCTACTCTCTCTACTACTTTCTACTACTGGCTACTACTTTCTACTATTAACTCTCTACTACTCTCTCTCTACTACTCACTCTCTACTACTCACTCACTACTACTCTCTACTACTCACTCTCTACTACTCTCTACTAGTCTCTCCTACTACTCTCTGCTACTCACTCTCTACTACTCACTGTCTACTACTCTCTACTACTCACTCTACTACTCTCTACTCCTCTCTACCACTCATTATCTACTATTCTACTACTCACTCTCTACTACTCTCTACTACTACTCTTTACTACTCACTCTCTACTACTCTCCCTCTACTACTCACACTCTCCTACTCACTCTCTACTACTTGCTCTCCACTACTCTCTACTACTTACTCTCCACTACTCACTCTCGACTATTCACTCTCTAATACTCTCTACTACTCACTCTATACTACTCACTCTCTACTACTCTACTATTCTCTACTACTCTCTTTACTACTCACTCTCTACTGCTCACTCTCTACTACTCACTCTCTACTACTCTACTACTCTCTACTACTCAGTTTCTACTACTCTCTACTACTCACTCTACCACTCTCTACAATTCACTCTTTACTACTCTACTACTCACACTCTACTACTCTCTCCCCACTATTCACTCTCTACTACTCACTCTACTACTCTCTACTACTCACTCTCTACTACTCTTTCTCTACTACTCACTCTCTACTACTCTCTACTACTCACTCTCTACTACTCTCTCTCTACTGCTCTGTTGCTACTACTCATGCTCTACTACTCACTCTGCTACTCACACTCTACTACTCACTCTCTACTACTCTCTCCTACTCACTCTCTACTACTCTCTATTACTCATTCCACTTCTCACTCTCTACTACTCTCTCTCTGCTACTCACTCTCTACTACTCACTCTCTACTACTCACTCTCTACTACTCTACAAATCACTCTCTCCTACTTTCTACTACTCTCTACTACTCACTCTCTACTACTCTCTACTTCTCACTCTCTACTACTCACTCAACTACTCTCTACTACTCACTCTCTGCTACTCTCTACTACTCTCTACTACTCACTCTCTACTCTCTATTACTCATTCTCTACTCTCAACCTCTCAACCTCTCAACCTCTACCTCTCTACCTCTCCCTCTACAACTCTAGCCTCTCTACCTCTCTCTACCTCTCTCTGCACGCACACATATGCACATATATATATATGCATATATATGCATTTATATATATGTATGTACATATATATTTATACACATACATATAAAAATATATATAATTTGCATATCTATATAAATACAAAAATAAATGCATGCATACATATACATATACATATGAAAGTAAGTCGTCACCAGGAAAAAGCCTCCTGCCTTTAGAAATGACGAAGAGCAGACCCACGAATCAGTGCTTAATTAAAGTGCTTTATTTCCAGCCAGCCAGCCGCCATACATATATGCATGTTATGTACATGAAAGTTTGAAAAATACTAATAAAAGCAAAGCTAAAAAGCCACCTGGTTACAAACAGAATTGCTTTAACTTAAACGAGGGCGAGACCGATTGCATTTTCAATGCTTGTTTACTTTGGTTCCATCAAGAGGGCATTCAGATGTGTCACACATTTGCCATAAATTCCGAATGTTAGCACTCCAGTTGCTCATTAGATCACTGTAGTAAAGCTACTGCTAACCAGGGAAGTCTGCTGCTGGTATTCAAAGTGAATGTTTCAGTCTGCATGTTAGAATTTATTTATAAAATAGAAGAGGAATTGAGGAGTCAAAATGTGTCCTAACGTTTCTTTCTGCAGCACTGATCATAATTTCCATGACAAAACGAAGCTCTACATTTAGTTCCTTACAAAGTAAATGTTTTGAGTGTTACTACTTTATTCCAATCAAGATGGCTTCAGGTGTTCCATACTTTTGTCATAAAAAGGCTGTTAGCACTCTATTTGTTCTTTAGAACACTCTGGGAAGCTGCAGTAGAACACAAAGGAATCAACTGACAGTCTCTGCCTTTGTTGGATGTACATGTTTTACTGAGAATGTCAGACTTCATTCTCACATGACTGAGAAAGATAATGCGAATTTACAGAAAATATGCTCTCAGTTTAGCTTATAGCTCACCTTCCAAACCTCTGTGGGAAAAGCATGAGAAAAAAGTTTTCTCTCTAACATGATTCATGATATCCCAGCAGAAGGCTTTTTCACATGGTAAAATCACCTTAGAACACACCACAATTCCTAAAATGAGTATGGTACCATCAACAAATGATTTATAATGTTACTAAAGTAATGTAATTTAATGATCCCAAGCAGATCTCACGATGAGATTTGTCATTAGGCTACGCCCAGATATATGTGTATTTTTAACCTTTAATATCTCAAAATTACTGAACAGATTTACACCATTTAACCAAAAGGCCTACCTCTTTGCCAAATAGGTGTAATTCCGTTCAGCGGTTAAGGGCTATAGCTGTGATTAAATATTCCTAAGGAAAATTGCATGGGGAAAACACGTTTTGGGACCCTCATTTTTTCGCAGCCCATGCTTGACGAATCATACCCAAACTTAAAGGATAGGAGCAAACCAGAGCAGTCCACGAGTTTTCTGAAGATTTGTCAACCGGTGTCAAAGTTATTGCAAACAGAATGTTGCGGATTTCCTATGGAAAATAGGTCCTAACTATAACTACCTACTGGTGACCTCCAGTATATATATACATTCACTTAAAAAAAGCCATAGGTTTCAGCCACGTTATAGAGGTCGATTAGGAAGACGGACGTCTGGGGCAGGGACCGTCCGCCACAAGGGCGGAGGTACCGTGCCCCGAATTAGGATGCACCCGCCACAGTGGCGGGTGCATCCCGCATTTTTAACATTGTGGCCGACGGTGCAGAAAGCACCGTCCGCCACAATGTCAAAAATGCATGTTGTGCGTTTCACAGCACAACATGACAGGCACCGCGTGGTGTCTGCCATGTTGTACTGTGAAACACAGGGGGGTACCATAGGTACCCCCCATGTGCACCCCCACCTCCCTTCACCCTGGGGGCCCGCAATGGGCCCTCAAAGCAAGGACCGCATGCCTTTTCGTGGAAAGGCATTTCCCTCAGACAATCGTAATATGGCTGGCGGTGTCTGATAGACACCGCCACCATATGAGACCGTTTCCGCCGCGGTCGCAATGGAAAAGCGGCGGACGGTCTTCCCGTCCGCCATGGTCCCCCCGCCATTGTAATATGGTGGGGGGAAAAAGTTGGCGGATGGGCAAGGATGGCGGACGGATCGCCACCGCCTGCATGTCGGTGGCGATCCGTCTTCCATCCTAATCGGCCCCATAGTTAGGAATTAGCATTTAAAAAACCTTAGAAATTTACTGAAAAAACCATAGGTTTCACACATGTTATAGTTAGCTGGACATTTCACTTATACAGAGCCATTGAAATTCCCCCGTTATAGTTAGTTCAGCTAAGTATAACTCGCGTGCCCGCCATGCACTGCTGATGACGTCACATATTACTAAGCATGGGCGAATTTTGCGAATCTCGCGTTCGCGAATTTTGCGGAAATGCGAACTCGCAATCCGCAAAATCCGCGAATTCCCGCGAATTTGCGGATTATTTTTTTTTTGTGTTCGCCCGTGTTTCTGCCAGTTCGCGAGGGTTTTTACAATTTCGCAATTTGCGAACTTACCTGTCGGGTCGCAAGTTTTGCGAACTTGTTGTTTCTACGTGTCCAGCCTGTTTGGGACACTCTTCTTCATCACTGCCACTCTCTGTCACCACTGCCACTCTCTGACTACTCATGCCACCCTCTGGCCCACCCATGCCACCCTCTGTTTCATCACCACACCCTCTGGTTGTCCAGTGTACATTATTTTCGGCAAAGCAAAGCACACCTTCCCTGCCTCAAGTGACCTGAATTAATTTGGGGCTGATTAATGTGTCACAGAATATTTTTTTAGCTGGCACCTGCTTCCTTAGTGCTTCCTGATTAGTGATCTTTTGCACTTGCTAAGTGCTTTCATTGTAGCAAAATTAGTTACAACACCTGCCCTGCCCCAACTGACAATAATGAATTAGGGGCTGATTAATGGATTTTAACTTCCAGCCTGGCTCCTGCTTGTCTCCCTTAGCTGTAATTCAGGACCTTTGTGGCATATGTGTAACTATTCTGAGGTTCAGAGCAGGGTCACATAATAGTTGCAACTGGCAACTGAACTCTGGAGGGGCCCCTCAGGAAGCACTACAGGAAATGGCTACTAATGATGAGCCTGAACTTTTGAACCTGGTAAGTAGTTTCAGTTTTGCTAAGATCGTATTTCTGCAATTTAGCACTTATTCGCGGGGCGCGAAGTTGTACTGGGAAGCCGCGAACTCACGCGAACAGTGCGAGCAGTGCGAGCAAAATCCGCTGCTCGCGGATTTGCGGATTTTGCGGGAGATTCGCGAATCTCGCGGATTGCGAATTTCCCGAAAATCCGCAAAATCCGCGAGCGAAACGGATTTTCCGCCCATGCTTACATATTACATCACTTATGACATCACTCATGACATCTCAAATGACATCACTGATGACATCATCCAGTGAATGTTTGTCTTTCTGCAAAATAAATATTGTTTTACATATGTATATATAAACGTCGATGGAAGAATAAATTGGTAAATAAGTGTCTAAATGGATGTTTTAAAAAATATATATATATATTGAATACCTGACTTATTAAGTGTATATTAGTGAATACATGTATTAGCGAGTAATGCTTAAATATGTAAATATCTGTATCAGTGTCTCACTTTGTGTATGAGTGGCTGTATGGGTTGGTGAGTAGCTACATGAGTGTCTATATGGGTTATTAGTTGGTTTTTAGAGTATCAGTATGAGTGTGTGTATGGTTTTGTGGGGGGTATTACTTAGCGCGTAGATGCATGAATGAGTGACTCACTGTTTGTATGTGTTTTCGAAGACAGCATGTGTACAGGACTGTATGGGTGGATGAGTTTGTGTATGGGTGTGTTAGTGAGTGAATGACTGTCTCAATAGTATCTTTGTGAGTAACTATATATGTTTTAAACTAGTATATGTGAGTATTGATGTATATCGGTGAGTATATGTGAGAGTGAGAGATTGGAAGAGTTCCTCTATAAATAAGTATGTGTTTTATAAGTGATTGTTTAAGTAAGTATGTATACTTTTCAGTAGAAGTAAGTGTAGTGGTGTGTGTATAGCTATATATGCAAGTAAATGGATGTTTATTTGCATGTGTGAGTATGTGTGTGAGTAACTCTATGGATGAGTGTTGATGTGTAATAGGATGTATAGGTGTATGAGTACATATGAGTGAGTACATGTATGAGTGACTATATAGAACTGTTGGTGAATGAGTGGATGTGTATGTAGATGTTGGAATTAAGGAGCAGGTTTTTGTAACTGGTATTGGTATCTCTATTTTTTTGAAATTTTTTCTTTCTATATTTGAATGTGTGTATCAAAGGTTATATTACTGTGAGAGGAGGTCTGCCACTCTTTCACACGGATGATGTCATCAGTGATGTCATTTGAGATGTCATCAGTGATGTCATGAGTGATGTCACTGACCATGTCATGAGTGATGTAATATGTGACGTCATCAGCAGTGCATTGCGGGCGTACGAGTTATAGTTAGCTGAACTAACTATAACGGGGAAATTTCAATGGTTTTGTATGAATGAAATGTCCAGCTGACTATAACGTGTGAAACCTATGTTTTTTTCTGTGAA
Organism: Lissotriton vulgaris; assembly: GCF_964263255.1. Lineage (NCBI taxonomy): Eukaryota > Metazoa > Chordata > Amphibia > Caudata > Salamandridae > Lissotriton > Lissotriton vulgaris. The sequence goes on along the minus strand of NW_028248143.1, from coordinate 9,173 downwards.
TTTCTAAGGTTTTTGAAAATGCTAATTCCTAACTATAACGTGGCTGAAACCTGTGTTTTTTTCAGTAAATTTCTAAGGTTTTTTTAAATGCTAATTTCTAACTATAATGTTGCTGAAACCTATAGTTTTTTCAGTAAATTTCAAAGGTTTTCTAAATGATAATTTTTAAATGTATTAAATAATATTTTTTTATACCGATTTACTAAATTGTTTTAAAGTATTTAATTTTATATATATTTTATTTTTTAAATTGCATTACATATTTTTAATATGAATTGAAAAAAAATGTTTTTAAAAATATTGAAATTGTAATCTTTCTTATTTTATTTTATATTTTTTCATTTATATATATTTTATATAGCAGACAATGATATCCTATTGAAGGAAATCCGAGTTACCGGTAAGTACGGTTAAAATTACTTTTCAGGATCAGAATTGAGTTGAAAGATGCAGCACTGAGATTTCAATTTATCCTCATAAAGGTGAGTAAATCAGAATTCGTAGTTCGGCTGATTTTAGAGGAATTTTTTAAAGTTCCGAAACTCCCCACTTAGAAGAATATCCAAGTGAAACCAGTCAATGTTAGCCTATAGAAGGAAATTCAAGTTACTGTAAGTATGGTTGGAATTACTTTTCATGATCAGTAGTGGGCTGAAAGATGCAACACTGAGGTCTCTCCTGATAACAGGTGAGTAAATCGGAATTCGTAGTTCAGCTGATTTTAGAGGAATATTTGTACGTTTCAAAAATAGACACTTAGAAACTTTTCTGGTGAAACCACACAATAGATTCCTATGGAAGGAAATACAAGTTACTGGTAAGTACGCTTAGATTTACTATTCAGGGCCTGAACTGGGGTCAAAGATGCAGCATTGACGTCTCTCTTGATAACAGTTGTGTAAATCGGAACTCGTAGTTCGACTAATTTTAGAGGAATTTTTTGCTCAGTAGTAAAGGAAGGGGGCGTGTCCTGAGGTTACATGTGTGGAAACACGCCCTGTGGTGCGTTTTAAGTTGGGGAATTAATTAGGTCCCCTGTGAGTCAACTAGCCCACCAGGTACCTCCAGTATGCGTCAGGGAGCTGCGTTGCAGAGAGGTGTTCAGAGAGCACGCCCCCTTGTATAACATTCTGCAATGCAGCTTTGTGGTGCTTAATGGAAGTACCTGTTGGGCTAGTTGGGTCTAGAGGACCTCTGAATTGAAGAGGAAATAATTGCCCAACTTAAAACACGCCACAGGGCATGTTTGCACACATATCACCTCAAGCCCCGCCCCTACCTTCACCAATGTGCAAACGTGCCCCGTAGCACATTGTAAGTTGGGGGATTAAGTCCCCTTGCATACTGGGGGTCCCTGGGGGCCAACTAGCCCACCAGGAACCTCCAGTATGGATGTAAAAAGGGGCGTGACCTCAATACCCCTCTCTGCAACGCAGCCCCCTGGTGCGTTTCCAGAGAGGGAACTAAACCCGCCTTAAAAACTAGGGGTCCCTGGGGCCAACTAGCCCACCAGGAACCTCCGATATGCGCCAGTGGGCTGAGTTGCGGAGAGGTGTAATGAGGCCACACCCCTTTTTACACCTCTCTGTCTTGGGGGTCCTTTTGGGACCCCCTAAGCAGGCCTAGGGGGTCAGGGTGTTTCTACCCTGCCCCCTTTTTGTATTTTTTTACGTTACTTTTTCTGTTTTCTTGTGCCTCGGTTCTACCGAGGCACAAGATGGCTGCCAACACTTCATGGTTTGGAGTGTTGACAGCCAATTATCATAAAGCGCATGCTCAGGAGGAGACACGTACAGTACTTCGTCTATAGATATATCTACGATTTTACTTTTGATTTTCTCAGGAACTACTAAACGGATTTACACCATTCAACAAAAAGCGTAATCTGCCAACCAAACTCTACCTTTTTGCCAAATTTGGTGTAATTTCGTTCAGCAGTTCGGGCTGTAGCCGTATCACTGACATCACTGATGACATCATCCATGTGATAATATGATGCACCTCATCACACTCTAATCTAACCTTTGATACACCCAGTGTTAAATACAAACTACCATTCCTGAAATTATTGACACACCAATACCAGTAAGTACATACGCACTCACTGATTTCTAGGTCTACACACACATCCACTCATTCACCCATACAATCACTCATACATACGGTCACTCATCAATACATATACTAACACATACTTACTCTCTTTTACAATCACTGATACAAGTACAATTTGAACCATAAAGTTACCTACGCAATCACAGGCTCTCTTGTATAGTCATTTATGTATGGCAACTCTCACATGCACTGTGTTTTACATATGTACCTACTTGGACATGGAGCACTGAGATAGCCATTCACTCACCAACACATCCATGCAGACAGTCAACCCCCATACAGCTCTTTCCAAATGCACTCTTGAACCCATATACCAAGTGAATCAACTGCTCACATATATATGCAATGAGTCACACACCTCCCAGCCACCCACACACACACTCACCCTCACATACAAATACTTGAACAACCAATCAATAACCCATATAGCCACTCATATAGCTACTGATCAACAGATGCAGCAGCTTACACAACAACAGACATACTAATGCACATATTCAGACAGTTTGGTCACTAACCAATGCATTCAGTAAGACACATTTAATCACTCACTCATACAGTCAGTCACGCACCTACTAAATCCTTCATCCAGACACTCATACATCCACTCATTCTTCAATATGTAAATTATTACCTTTAACTTAATTGTATTTTAACTTTTCAGAAACACACAGACACTGGATGATGTCATCAGTGATGTCATCAGTGATGTCATTTAAGATGTCATCAGTGATGTCACTGACCATATCATGAATGATGTAATATGTGACATCATCAGCAGTGGATTGCGGGCGCGCGAGTTATAGCGAGTCCAACTAACTATAACGTGGGAATTTCAATGGTTTTGTATGAGTAAAATGTTCAGCTAACTATAACGAGTGTGAAACCTATGGTTTTTTCAGTAAATTTCAAAGTTTTTTTAAATGCTATTTCCTAACTATAACGATTGTGAAACCTATGGTTTTTTTAAGTGAATATATATTCAGGGATCCAAAGCAAATCGTTTTGGCTGGATATATATATATATATATATATATATATATATATATATATATATATATATACAAAAAACACAAAAAACAGCTTTCTACCTGGGGCCGCCAAACTCACACCAGATGCAACCGGAGAGCGTGGTGGAGAACCAGCTTGTTTCACAACAACTACAAGAAAGGGTTTGGTGCACTCACAGGGTATAAAAGGGCTTCTATTCATCTGCAGATGTGTTTCAGGCTCGTTGACTTCCTCAGTGCGGAAAAGCCATAAATGAAGAAGCACAGGGAAAGTTATTTGAACAGTCCTGCAATCTGATTGGTGAATCCATGGCCAAGGAGAGAACTGCAACTTCCCAGAGGCCAGCAGTGGGCATCAACATTTCTAATGCTTTCAGTTATATTACAGGCCTCAATTCTCCAATCCACAGTCATACTCAATGTCCAGAAGAAATGTTATGACGCATGATAAATCAAAAAACAGCCATAGTCACTGTGCCTGAAAATGCCCCTCGCCTGCCGCTGGATGTTGTCCCATGGCTTTTCATATGAAATGTATCTTTTAGAAGGTCACGGTTACCTTTACCCTGCCTGTAGCTGATGGAGACTGATCTGCATTAGCTATCCTACAACTGTCCAACCAGTACATGGCCTGAATGAGGGGTAAAGAGGTGTGAATAAATCTTCTTGCAACAAAATCCAGCATGTGTCAGCCCGTTTTTTATGGAAAGCGGGATTGGAGATGAGATTGGAAGCGGAGGGTCGGCCCCGCTATACTGACACGCCTCTTGGTTTGGTGCTCCGCATTTGCCGACGAACTTCGTGGATTGAGTGCAAGGACTGCACAAATGCGGCGCCCCCCCAACCTGGACTTTGTGTGGGTAATGGGGAAAGAGAAACAGCTGGTCTGTTATGGACTTTGTTCGAGGGATGCAATTATCATGTTCCACACAAGCAATTAAGGAACGGGACAAGCGGAGAACTGACTACGTCAGAGCACCACGGTGTGTTTGTGGGAGGGTCACTGCACCTGGCTCACTAAACTTCGGATGTCTGCAGCTCCTTAAAGTGTGTGGGAGGCACACTGCGAGCCTTCTTGGGCCATGGGAGGGGGAAACACCACAAACCCTCCCCCAGAGACGTCATCCTTTTTTGGCCCAATGAAAGGACTCACCTGGCGATATTAAAACTGCCCGCGAATGACCGTCAGAACTCTAACTTCTCAGCGCATATGGCATTGAAGAAGGCATTATGCCGAAACCGGTCTGCCCGAGCTGAGGGGAGAAGACAACGCGAACATTCTGCAGTGTTGTTAACTGGTGGCAATAAATCTTCTTGCAACAAAATCCAGCATGTGTCAGCCCGTTTTTTATGGAAAGCGGGATTGGAGGTGAGATTGGAAGCGGAGGGTCGGCCCCGCTATACTGACACGCCTCTTGGTTTGGTGCTCCGCATTTGCCGACGAACTTCGTGGATTGAGTGCAAGGACTGCACAAATGCGGCGCCCCCCCAACCTGGACTTTGTGTGGGTAATGGGGAAAGAGAAACAGCTGGTCTGTTATGGACTTTGTTCGAGGGATGCAATTATCATGTTCCACACAAGCAATTAAGGAACGGGACAAGCGGAGAACTGACTACGTCAGAGCACCACGGTGTGTTTGTGGGAGGGTCACTGCACCTGGCTCACTAAACTTCGGATGTCTGCAGCTCCTTAAAGTGTGTGGGAGGCACACTGCGAGCCTTCTTGGGCCATGGGAGGGGGAAACACCACAAACCCTCCCCCAGAGACGTCATCCTTTTTTGGCCCAATGAAAGGACTCACCTGGCGATATTAAAACTGCCCGCGAATGACCGTCAGAACTCTAACTTCTCAGCGCATATGGCATTGAAGAAGGCATTATGCCGAAACCGGTCTGCCCGAGCTGAGGGGAGAAGACAACGCGAACATTCTGCAGTGTTGTTAACTGGTGGCAATAAATCTTCTTGCAACAAAATCCAGCATGTGTCAGCCCGTTTTTTATGGAAAGCGGGATTGGAGGTGAGATTGGAAGCGGAGGGTCGGCCCCGCTATACTGACACGCCTCTTGGTTTGGTGCTCCGCATTTGCCGACGAACTTCGTGGATTGAGTGCAAGGACTGCACAAATGCGGGGCCCCCCCAACCTGGACTTTTTGTGGGTAATGGGGAAAGAGAAACAGCTGGTCTGTTATGGACTTTGTTCGAGGGATGCAATTATCATGTTCCACACAAGCAATTAAGGAACGGGACAAGCGGAGAACTGACTACGTCAGAGCACCACGGTGTGTTTGTGGGAGGGTCACTGCACCTGGCTCACTAAACTTCGGATGTCTGCAGCTCCTTAAAGTGTGTGGGAGGCACACTGCGAGCCTTCTTGGGCCATGGGAGGGGGAAACACCACAAACCCTCCCCCAGAGACGTCATCCTTTTTTGGCCCAATGAAAGGACTCACCTGGCGATATTAAAACTGCCCGCGAATGACCGTCAGAACTCTAACTTCTCAGCGCATATGGCATTGAAGAAGGCATTATGCCGAAACCGGTCTGCCCGAGCTGAGGGGAGAAGACAACGCGAACATTCTGCAGTGTTGTTAACTGGTGGCAATAAATCTTCTTGCAACAAAATCCAGCATGTGTCAGCCCGTTTTTTATGGAAAGCGGGATTGGAGGTGAGATTGGAAGCGGAGGGTCGGCCCCGCTATACTGACACGCCTCTTGGTTTGGTGCTCCGCATTTGCCGACGAACTTCGTGGATTGAGTGCAAGGACTGCACAAATGCGGCGCCCCCCCAAAGTGGACTTTGTGTGGGTAATGGGGAAAGAGAAACAGCTGGTCTGTTATGGACTTTGTTCGAGGGATGCAATTATCATGTTCCACACAAGCAATTAAGGAACGGGACAAGCGGAGAACTGACTACGTCAGAGCACCACGGTGTGTTTGTGGGAGGGTCACTGCACCTGGCTCACTAAACTTCGGATGTCTGCAGCTCCTTAAAGTGTGTGGGAGGCACACTGCGAGCCTTCTTGGGCCATGGGAGGGGGAAACACCACAAACCCTCCCCCAGAGACGTCATCCTTTTTTGGCCCAATGAAAGGACTCACCTGGCGATATTAAAACTGCCCGCGAATGACCGTCAGAACTCTAACTTCTCAGCGCATATGGCATTGAAGAAGGCATTATGCCGAAACCGGTCTGCCCGAGCTGAGGGGAGAAGACAACGCGAACATTCTGCAGTGTTGTTAACTGGTGGCAATAAATCTTCTTGCAACAAAATCCAGCATGTGTCAGCCCGTTTTTTATGGAAAGCGGGATTGGAGGTGAGATTGGAAGCGGAGGGTCGGCCCCGCTATACTGACACGCCTCTTGGTTTGGTGCTCCGCATTTGCCGACGAACTTCGTGGATTGAGTGCAAGGACTGCACAAATGCGGCGCCCCCCCAACCTGGACTTTGTGTGGGTAATGGGGAAAGAGAAACAGCTGGTCTGTTATGGACTTTGTTCGAGGGATGCAATTATCATGTTCCACACAAGCAATTAAGGAACGGGACAAGCGGAGAACTGACTACGTCAGAGCACCACGGTGTGTTTGTGGGAGGGTCACTGCACCTGGCTCACTAAACTTCGGATGTCTGCAGCTCCTTAAAGTGTGTGGGAGGCATATATATATATATATACAAAAAACACAAAAAACAGCTTTCTACCTGGGGCCGCCAAACTCACACCAGATGCAACCGGAGAGCGTGGTGGAGAACCAGCTTGTTTCACAACAACTACAAGAAAGGGTTTGGTGCACTCACAGGGTATAAAAGGGCTTCTATTCATCTGCAGATGTGTTTCAGGCTCGTTGACTTCCTCAGTGCGGAAAAGCCATAAATGAAGAAGCACAGGGAAAGTTATTTGAACAGTCCTGCAATCTGATTGGTGAATCCATGGCCAAGGAGAGAACTGCAACTTCCCAGAGGCCAGCAGTGGGCATCAACATTTCTAATGCTTTCAGTTATATTACAGGCCTCAATTCTCCAATCCACAGTCATACTCCACAGTCATACTCAATGTCCAGAAGAAATGTTATGACGCATGATAAATCAAAAAACAGCCATAGTCACTGTGCCTGAAAATGCCCCTCGCCTGCCGCTGGATGTTGTCCCATGGCTTTTCATATGAAATGTATCTTTTAGAAGGTCACGGTTACCTTTACCCTGCCTGTAGCTGATGGAGACTGATCTGCATTAGCTATCCTACAACTGTCCAACCAGTACATGGCCTGAATGAGGGGTAAAGAGGTGTGAATACAGCTCCCAAAGAGGTGACAATGGCCTAGGTGTGAGGAGATGTTTTTCTTCTCCTTGCAGAAAGAACAGTAAGGGTGGACATAGAAACTTCATTACCTTAGAAAGGGATCTGCCATGCAACAAGTAAATATTAAGTGATACTTGGAAAGGCCCCACCCTTGTCCCTGTAGTCGGACTGGCACCAAACCCAGTGGGAAGTAAGTTAAACTCAGAACTGATTTTGAGTGACCGTAGATGAGGGTAAAGCTCATTTCCATGGCCACGCCTCTAAGTGGGCTCACAGTCTCTGCAGAAGGGGAAACGGTATCTCCATCTTGAATTTTCGGAATAGGGCACACTGTTGGATTATTTGTGGTAGGGCAAATCGGAACTGCTGCAAAGCTGGTTAGGGTTGCTTCTGAGAACTTTTACACTCTCGGTTAGGGAAGAGCAAAAAGTCACCCCCACCCACTAGATGATGCCTGGCAAAAATATGACATCCCAAGGCACCTTCCGAAAAACATACCCTGTACATATGGAACATCAAAAGACGGACTGCATCTGTTGTGTGAGACCTATGAGGCGCTGTGCTTGCTGCTACTTGAACGCAAGATAAAGAAGAAGACTCCAATGGGCAGTTGTCTGACCTCTTGTGTGGCTACATAGATACAACAAGCTGCAAAATCCTTTTTTTCCTGTAGTGCCCAGATGACAGCAGAAACTGGACCCTGCTGTTGGCCTCTGACAGACAGCCTGAGAGTTTCTAATTTTCTCCACTTACATCCTGTGTCCTTAGATGTGTATTTCTCTGGGTGTTTTAATATTTTAATTTTCAATAATGCTTTATTTGTTTCTAATAATATTACAATATATATATATTAAATTTAACAATTATATACACACAACAAATAAATATAAAATTTATTGAATGACCAAAAATAAATTCAAATGAAACAAACTTAATTAAATATAAATAATACATTACAAAATACATATTTTTTATAAATAATTAGAAATCTAAAAATATATAATGAAATATATAATGACTTTGAAAAATACAGACTAAACAATAGTCCAAAAAGTGGACTTTTGAAGGAGTCAGACCTGCTATTCAAACTTCAATGCAAGCAACAGTAGAGAAAGTTTTGGGCTTTTGAGGGCCCACATTATTGCCACTCCAATGTAAACTAAAACAGGGAAAGTGGTTTACTCTTGAGGGGCTTTTTTTATTATTTCCAATAAAACAGTATGGAAAGTGCTGGTGTTTGTAAGGATCAAATTTAACATTCTCACTCCGAGGTAAACAAAAAGAAGGAAGGTTTTAACCTTTGGAAGGGTTAGATTTAATATCCCCACTCCAATCTTTAAAAAAAATTATGTTGATAGTTTTATATTAGAAAATATATGATACCCATTTTCAGATAAACAGATTTTTCCATATCAGTATAAAATGTACTTTTCACCATATACAAGTGTTAGGCATATTTTCAAGTCCTTGACCCTAGTGGTCATGCTGGTTCAGGGAGCTAAGGCTCACCAGTATGTCACCAGAATATTTATTTATGTTTACAATAGTATGCCCCTATAACCTTACTAGTGCTGCCGTATTTTTGTCCATTTTTGTGGGCATCCTCTACCTGCATAAACTTGCTTCTCAGCTAGCATGCACCCGTCTTCCTTCCAACTACTCAAATCTGGTGGGTCGGCCATTCCACATGTTTGGGCAATTGTCAGTTTAGCAACCATTAGGTGATGAACGATTTCTAGAATTTTGGTGTACCA